>NC_058519.1:202708162-203011192 GCF_904849725.1 Hordeum vulgare subsp. vulgare | reverse complement strand
CTTCCAGGAAGGCGATTTGGTGCTTCGAACGATACAAGATCGGGCAGGCATGCACAAGCTTTCGCCCCCTTGGGAGGGACCTTTCGTTGTCAGCAAGAACCTCCGCAATGGTTCTTACTACTTGATGGATCTTCGGTCTGATCGACCGACTACGGGGGCTGAGTCAACTCGCCCTTGGAATATTGCCCATTTGCGGCCTTATTACACTTGAGTTCTTAAAACTCCATGATTTGTAAGTTTTTCAGTTTTCATTATGGAATAATATAATGTTTCCCTGACCCGGGGGCTTCTTCTTTAAGAAAAAAAGAAAGAGCAATTTCATGACATCCTGTTGCGACCTTATGAGCCGACAGAACATGCATTAAGGGTGGGTGCACGAGCTTTCTGACTCGCCTCCCCCTGTCGCGACCGTATGAGCCGACGAAACCTGCATTAAGGGTGGGTGCACGAGCTTTTTGACTCGCCTCCCCCTGTCGCGACCGTATGAGCCGACGAAACCTGCATTAAGGGTGGGTGCACGAGCTTTTTGACTCGCCTCCCCCTGTCGCGACCGTATGAGCCGACGAAACCCGCATTAAGGGTGGGTGCACGAGCTTTTTGACTCGCCTCCCCCTATCGCGACCGTATGAGCCGACGAAACCTGCATTAAGGGTGGGTGCACGAGCTTTCTGACTCGCCTCCCCCTGTCGCGACCGTATGAGCCGACGAAACCTGCATTAAGGGTGGGTGCACGAGCTTTCTGACTCGCCTCCCCCTGTTGCGACCGTATGAGCCGACGAAACCTGCATTAAGGGTGGGTGCACGAGCTTTCTGACTCGCCTCCCCCTGTCGCGACCGTATGAGCCGACGAAACCTGCATTAAGGGTGGGTGCACGAGTTTCCTGACTCGCCCCCTCCTGTCGCGACCGTATGAGCCGACAAAATTACTCGTGTTATGATTTGACCTTGGAAATTTTTATCCTCACTGCTTATTCGTTGAAACTGTTTGTGGTTCTTTTATTTTCACAGATAATGTGCTCAAGGTTTTCGTCCTTGGCGGATTGAACTTTTCAGGCGATTCTGATAAGGATTAACAAAATATTTTTAAACCGCCTCAAGGGCGGTATAAGGGTTTTTTGCAGAAGATGTCATCAAAAGATAGTACTGACTATTACATGGCTCTGGGGCCAAATTCAAAGAAAATCTATTCCGCTAAGTCTTGGCGTGAGCTCTGACCAGCTTCGATTTGTAAATCGCCCAAGACCCAATTGCATCTGGACAAAGAGGCAAAATCGTCTTCATCGGTCAAGATTGATGCCAGGTCTGTTTCCCAGTCAAAGGGATTCTTGGGTCGCCGAGGGATAAGGTTGGTCACCACGAAGGTTGGCGGGCTGATTTTCTTATTCTTGTCATCGTAAGCCGCCTGATATTTTGTCAAGTCAAGGCTGGCGGCGAGTTGAGTCGCGGCCAGTCGAGAATCCTTGACAACCTTCTGGTAATCTTCTTCCACGAACTCCGAGCCGTCATCTTTAAGCTGAGGGAAGCCGGCAGCTACTTCTTCCAAATTAATTTTTGGAGCATACGCCAGACAGCGACTCAGAGCCGTCAGGACACCCTTCCGGGCGGCTGATCGGGTTAACTCGCCGATCTGGGGAGGCAATGTGGACAGATATCCAAGCACCTTCTTGATAGAAGTTATGGGCTCCTTTGCACCGATCACAGCTTTGACGGTCAGCACACTGCCTGTGTACAGTTGTTCCGTCAGTGTATAGATCGCCTTCAGCATCAACACGTTGTCATCTTGCAGATTGGCGACTCTCAAGCCTGTGATTAAATAACCGGTAAGTTAAACATTAAGGAATTTGCCCAAGGAAGAGGATAAGATTGGAGAGTTAGGTAAAGCTTACCAAAGATGGCTTGTGTCATGTTGGAAATATGGCGCTTTAAGCCGGATAGCTCCTGCTGCACAGTTGCCAGCTTTGCTTCTGCTTTTTCGGCTCTCGTCAAAACCGCGCTGTGGTCAGCCTGAGTTCTTTCTAACTCGGCTTTGAGCTTTTCCAGTTCAACCAGAGCCAGCTTATATTTGTCTTCCGACTGAGCTCGGGCATCTTGCTGGTCAGCCAAGTTTTTCCTTAAGTCGCCCAGGGCCAGTTCGGTCTGGGCAAGGTTTTCCTGTTCAAAATTTAAAAACAAAGACAAGTCTCAGATTTATTGCAAGGCAATACCCCTGACACTTGGGGGCTAATGTATAATTTCTCAAGGGAAATTATACAGAAATAAAGACCCGGCTCATCATTTTACTGATGACCCGGCCCTTGGGGGTTACTGGTCGCGAAGCTTTTAAAAGACCCGACTCATCATTTTACTGATGATCCGGCCCTTGGGGGTTGCTGGGGATAATATAGAGTATAAAATTTTACCTCATGCTTGTTATTTAACATCTTCAGCAGATTCTTTTCCATCTCGTAACTCGCTTCCAGGCGACTTGCGAAGCCAGAACAGAGTTCTTTAAACTCCAGACCTGCATAGTCAGAAAGTTTCGCCTTGGAAGGCCCAGGCTCGAGAATTGATGGAGAAGGGGATGCTGTATGTTTGGAGAGGAATTCTCTGCCGTCTTGGAGAAACCAAAACCAGTAATGACCACAGCATCTGGGTCATCAGCTGTCGCCATTACGACCGGTGATCTAGGGACATCCGTTGATCCTTTGGGCGACTCAGGAGGGTTTGCTTGAATTGTCGGCTCGTTTTGACTCGGATCCTCTTGAGTCGGAGTAGCTTTCCTTGGAGGTTCAGGAGTGGCGTCAGGGTTTGATCCACTGGTCTTCCTCTTTTTGGCTTGCGCCCTAATGAAAGAGATAGGCGTGTTTAAAAAATAATTAAAAAGAGTATTATTCTCAAGGATCAGGACAAGGAACTTACCCCGGGACTCGGATCATTGGTGGAAGGGTCGACATCACTGAGTCGCCAGAAGTGGGGGGAGAATCCTGCAGAATTGGTACATCGATAATACTGGCGGGTTATGACTGTGATCCAAAGCAGCATGAACGATGGTTGCTCAAATAAGAAAAGGAGGTACCTCGCTTGGTTTTCTTTTGTTCCTTGTTGGCAAGCCAGGTGTCAGGTCGCCAGAATGACTTCGCGTTTTCCGTTTTGAGGCGTGCTGCGTTTTCTTCAGTAAGAAATTTGGGTCCAAATGGGCATTTGGATGTGAGAGAGGTACTTTCCCACATATTCGCCGGGCCGGCTTAGGTGGAGAAGGAGATGAATCGGAGGAGACAGAAATTACCTCGACAGAGTCTTCCTGGCTCTCGTTATCTTCATTCTATTATGAGAGGAGCGAGAGATAATAAAAGTTAAAAGGTGATGAGTGGCGAGTGAAAATGAGGACGGATTGGTACCTCTGAGAGTGCGTCGCCAGCTTGAGATTCGTCGACTTCAGATGGCTCGGCCGCAGCCGATTTGCCTTTGCCTTTGTTTTTCTTGGAAGGCGGCTTAGCACTCTTCATGGCTTGTTTCTTAGGTCTCCTAGACCAGAACTTGTCGCCTTTCTGGAAGGGGACATGACATGAAGTCATGATGATAGTAAAACAGATGAAATAAAAGTTGAGGGCGAGTTAGCTTTGGTTACCTTGGGTGCCGGGTTAATCTTGCAGAAGGGCTTAAGGCCGATTTGGCCGCATTTCGCTGCAGGTTCGCCGGTCAGCTTCCTGATGATGGTGACGATGTCTTTTTCCGTTAATGCTGTGTGGAAGTAGCATTGGGGATGATCCAGAGTACCGTCAAATTCGCACATCAGGCCGTCTCGGCGGCTCAGAGGAAGGATCCGCCATTCGACCCAGCAGCGAATCAAGTCAACCCCGGTGAGACCGTTGTTCGTCAAGGATCTCAGTTCGGACAGAATTGGGACGAATTCCGACTCTTCTTCCTTGGTGAGCTTATCAGGGAGCTTGAAGTTGACTGGAAGGAGGCTTGGCCTGTAACCCTGAAGTTTGTTTTCGCCGGCAGGGGATGTTTCCTTGCAATAGAACCAAGATTCACCCCAGTCTTTGGGATGGCTAGGCATAGTGAGTGCAGGGAACGGACTGTCCCTGCGACGCTGGACATTGACCCCGCCGAGTTCCAAACTGGGGCCATTGTGGAATTCCGTCTGGCGATTCAAGTGGAAAAAGTACCAAAACAGAGGGACGGAAGGCTCGATCCGCAAATAAGCTTCGCAAAGGACTTGGAATTGACTTAGGTTGCTTATGGAATTGGGTCCGAAATCCTGGAGTCGGACGTTCATAAAATTCAGGGCGTCTCTAAGGAATTTAGATCCGGGCGGTCTAAAACCCCGTTCTAAGTGTTCCACAAAAACTACTATCTCCCCTTCCTTGGGGTTGGGTAGGTCTTCTCCTAACCCGGTGCGCCACCCAATGACGTCTTGAGGATCCAAGCAGCCCGCTTTCACGTAATTCGCCAAAACAGCATCGTCAACTTTGGTGGGGAGCCAATCACTCTTGAAAACGGCACCCATGCTACAAATAGGCAAGAAAATGGTATTACATGTCTCGAACATTTACTATGTGAGTCGGGACTAGCTTCTGCTTAACCCGCCGGATTGGGAGGCCGGGTTGGGCTGATGTGGCGACCTATCGGAGCAGGGCTATTCTCAGAAGCGACGCTACTGTGGGTGGTAAAATTTATTCTTTCCGAAACGCTAAGGGAAGGACGAGGTTTCCAAACAGCTTTTTGCAAACAGTGAAAGAGGAATGGATCTATTCAACAGATATAAAAGCTTACGGACGTGGCTAGAACATGAACGACGTGTGATCAGGATGGTGCCTTATGTTTAAAAAAGACTAGTCTGTTTCGAAAGGTTGCAAGGGCACAGATGGATAGCATTGTTCGAAGCACTGGGTGCCCTAATGGCGCTCGGACTAATCAGTTCGACAGCTAAGATGGTAACGAGCATAGAGCTTCGGGACTATGGCAATGGCGGCAGCTAGAACAAAAAAGTAAATCTACCCTTAAAGAAGGGGAAACAGCGGCCTAACCTGAAGATCTTGGTCGAAGAGGATCGGCGATGATGGAGGTTGTTGGAGAATGAGGGGACCCTTGGCGGCGGCGGAGCCTGGCGATGGCGACGACGTGCGGGCGGCGCTGGAGCTCCTCGAACGGCGCCGGAACTCTTCGAACGGCAGCGGCTTGCGGGCGGTGCCGGAGCTCCTCGAACGGCGACGGTTTGCGGGCGGTGCCGGAGCTCCTCGAACGGCAACGGCCTGCGGGCAGCACTGGAGTTCTGCGGACGGTGATGGAGTTTGCGGCCGGCGGCGAAGCCTTCGGGATGCGGAGCGTTTTCTTCTCGCTGAGATGATGGTGGAGGTATTGACGGGACTGGTAGGTGGCCGGTGTCAGCCCTGTCCCTTCCGCCTATTTATCAGGACGGGCGCGGGGATCGAGGCGCTATGAGCGGGAACCGTCGAGGAAGGAAAGATTCGCCATGATGGCGCCCGAAAATTTTGCGATAAAGACGCACCAAAATATCCGTTGGGATTGTGTTGGAGTTCCTGAAAATCGAGGGCTAAGGAAAGTACTGATGGGAAATGCGTTGGCGGCTCACAGACTTTTTGCCGGTACTAGTTGGCGAGTTAAGATTTCTGGTGCACGGAGGAACACAGAGGAGTGAATCGCCTTCGACTAAAATGGAGGCATTGGCGTGAAGCAAACCAAACTAACATATACACTAAGCAAAACAATCTATGGCATTCAAGCATGCACTTGTTATTAGAGAAATATTAATTATCATGGCATACCTTACCTATCTAGCAGGATTAAATATCATGATATAACAGGATTATCCAGCAAAATAACTACTAAAGTAAATACGATAAGGTACAACATATTAAGTAAATGAATTATACTCCGAATATCCTCACAATCCAATCAGAATCTGATCCAAATCCAATCCAACTCATGTGGTCATCCGACCACTCATCTCATAGCCATCCCATGGCTAACATGTCTTATTCCTGACATTATCTGATGTCTGCACAAGACGAGTTCTTCCATCATTATTATTACTGATACGGTTGGCCACCTAGTGAGGTCTGGACGGATTGTCCAATACCGTGGACGCGGGTATTCGAATAGATTTTTATACTCTGCAGAGGTTGCACACTTTACCCACATCATGGAGCATTGACCTCATGATCCCATTCGGGTGGACCAGCATTGCTCCAACGAAAAATGCCTGACCCGTGACTCTCCCATCGTACAACCGGCATTCATCCTCCCCCGGAGTCCTGCCCTGGGTAGCCCTGTGTCCTCATGACACCTGCCACCGTCGTGGCCAAACTAAACTGTCCCAAACGGGGACGTGCGCACAAAGCAATCAACTGGCTCACAAGGTTATCGCCACCTACCGAGCCAGGGTAGCATGGGCGCATAACCTTCTCTGTGTGGTGGTACCGGTGAAAGAGTACGCGATCATACCAAGTCAAGGCCGTCCCATACCGGCAAATGTGACTGCATGGATAAGCCCAGACAGGTGACTCTAAATCAACCGATTACCTTGCATCAGTGAGTGTTGGGGATATTGCCTGTTAAAGTGACCCGCTGAATATGGGTCGGGTTACTCTTAAGGCGATTCATCCTTTAAGGCTAGTTGGGCCTCAGCCTGGGCGGTTCGAAGTCACGGGATGGTTATGATCTATGGAAGGACTCTGGGTTTTGTAAGAGGGCGACTTAGAGACCGCGGTGGTCACGATTTGTAAAAAGGAAGGGACTCTTGTAAACCCTAAGGCTTCGACCTATATATAAGGGCGAGTCTGGAGGGGAAGAGGTAGGTTAGAAATCATCGAGTGCTAGGTTTAGGCGAGTTACGCCTTCCTTGTAATCGAATCCACATCAATACACACAAAGCAGGACGTAGGCTATTACCTCTTCTCGAGGGGCCGAACCTGGGTAAAATCGCCGTGTCTCTCCCGCTTAACCCCTTTGAGTCGCCACCAAGGTGCGATGGCTCCAGTACTAAGTCCTTTCACTAGGACATCTGCCATGACAAAACCACGACAGTGAGCATGTGGTCTACCACAATAACTGCTGAGGGCAGCAACAAGGAATTTAAATTATTTACTATGAACTATTATACGGCGAGTGAATGAGAGTAACGCAAACAATAAGTGCAATCTCACAGAAGTTTAGTTATTTCTATCACGACATGATTATTAATTAAACATGCAAGAATCACATAGAGCAATGTTGTAGGGAATATATCACATGGTCGGCTTGCCTAGGGTCGAAGAATACTCCGGGAAGAAGTGCGGAGAGTCCGCGGAAAGGATCACCGGGAATTGTGCTCTTTCGAAGAGGGCTGATAGAAGGGAAAAATGGACATTTTCAGAATGTGAACACATAATGAAAATGATACAAACATGACGGGCTCGACGAGACGAAGACGTGGGATTTGGTTTCACTTGATTCGGAGTTACGGATGAAAAGATATGGCCGTGTGAAGTGGGAGGGGCCTTTATGTAAATAAAATATTTAGTATCGGGCCCCTAGCTGGAAAAATTATGGCACCTTCGAAGAAAAACGTTTCCCACTGGGGAAAACGCAATTGTCGCCGGGCGCCTCCACTTATCCAGCTGGACCGGGCCTTCTCTCACCGACAGGTGGGGTTGGGGCCCACCTGTCGGGTCACTCTCTCTCTCCTCTCGCCTCCTTCTTCTACCTCCTCCCTCCTCCTCACAAAACACAGAGCAGGCGAGGGGCTCGATGCCGGTAACGGCCTCCTGTGGCTCCGTCCACCATTTTTCGTGCTCTGACCACCGGCGAGCTCGTGGGACCGAACCGCATCCATCCCCGTAGGTGGCGGGGCTCGGGGAGGACCAGAGCACGGGTGCCCCGGCCATAGCGGACGACGACTCGGGTGCCGAAGGGCGCGACAGCTACCGGCCACCGAAGGACGAGGCGAGGGATTGCGGAGGCCCGTGGTGGAGAGGGAAGAGAGATGGTATGGTCAGGTGGGAGAGAGGGGGCTCGCACTAGGCGAATTCAGCAGAGGAGGGGCGGTGGCCATGTCGGCTATTGGGGGAAGCCAAAGCTCTTGGAGCTCGATAGAGAGGCGAGGAAGGATGTTGGAAGGGAGAGGAGCGCTGTGGGAGGGGTTAGATGCTTGGGGAAGCTCCGGGACTAGGCTATTTATAGCCGGGCAAGCTCGCCGGATAAGCTCGGCCACGGTGACGAGCTAATCCGCGCACTGGAGCTTGGGAGGGGGCGTGGCTGGCGGTTTGTGGCGTCGAGCGGCTTCCCGGGGTGGAGACAGATTTTGGAAGCTCTCGAGAGGGATCGGGCAAGCCTCTGGTCAGCGCTAGCTCCAACTGAAGCTCCTGGATGCGCGGCGAGGTGGCGGCGCTCCGGTGGGGCATCGATGTCGGCTGGCCCCGACCAATGGGTTTGGCTCCAAGGATGGCTGGGAGCCGATAGGGGCACCAAGGCAACGTTGCAAACGTCAGCACAAGGCGGCGGCAAGGGAAACAGAGGAGAGATGTGATGGCGCACTACGGAGCTCGGTTTTGGCCTGGCCCTTGCGTGGCCACCGCTGGCACCACATGGACTAGGCACTTAACCGAGACAAAAACATGTCTGGCATGTGCTTTCAACCTCAAACCGTTGACTTGAACCATCAGACAGAAACAGGGAGCTCGGATGAGATAGATTGATGGTAAAACAATGACTGGCAACAATGTGTTTGATGTGAGGTGTACATAGCTCACTACTCCATTTGGTCTGATAATTGGATGAGTGTGATGACTTACTAAGGTGACCATCATAGCAAAATTTCAGCACAAATGGGCAGGGCTAGCTAGCACTTCCTTTGTAATATTGCAGTCTGGCCACAAATAGAGATGATGATGCTGGGGGGAAATGGCTACATGGATTTGGCTCAAGTTTGGTGGAGAGAAGTTATTTGAATATATGGAGCTACTCTAAAAGTTTCATACCATTTGGGGACACCAAAATGGTACTTCCTCCACACAGCTTCCAAATGGACAAAAACTTGGGAAAAATACCGAGGGACAATGTATAGATGGATTGAGCTGATTATTGGCTTCCATGGGTGATTTATAAATATTTACCACCATGAAAAGTTTCAGCTCAACTAGGTCAAGGATTAAAACACTTCCTTTGCAATTTTCCCAACTCGACACAGGCTTACAAATGGATGTAGTGCTCAAAATTTGAACTATGGAACTTGGGATATTGATGGAAATGGGGAAGATATGGATATGAGAAGCTCCACAATTTATTTGAGATTTTTTCTGGCTACCAAAATGGTAGTTCCTTTAGAAAGTGCCCAAAATGCAATATTGGAATTAAATAGGAAAATGCAATTTTTCCTATTTAATTATGGCCAATATTTTTGTGGGAGCCCAATATGATCACAAAGAATGTCTCCACCAGTTTTCATGAACTTTGGAGATGGATATATATTTTCCTGGATTTAATTCTTTTAACTGACAGAAAAAGGAATTAATTATAAATGAAAAATATTGCAAATGACTTGGCAATATTTTTTCATATCCAGGGTTTAAAGACGAAGGATGAGCACTAGGAAAAGTTTGGGAGGCAACGGATCAAAGGAAAATGGGGTTCCTTTGTAACTCGAAGAATTAGGGTTTCCCTTCTCGCAACTCGGAGGGTAGGGTTTTGACGGCAAAACCCTGAGAATAGATCCTAGGTTGCAAGGTTGGACTGGAGAAAATCTCTGCTCAGATAGGAAGGCAAGACTGAATGACCATCTTCATATACCCAAGAGCTAGAGAAATCCGATAACACCGATAAAAAAGACGGGAGTCAAATCCCGCAAAGGAAAAAACAGGGGCGAAAACCAGGGTGTTACATCTCCACCTTCCACTTGGGGTATCTAACGATGGGCGAGAAGTATATACATCATCTCGTCATCACGCGCAAAGCGTTAGAGTGAGGCTTGACGATTTATTCGTGGTGGCGGAAGCGTTGGAATAATACAGGGGCGGACTCCAAGATCGCAACACTGATTGGGACTCCTCTAGACGTCGGAATCACTATCGAACTCTTCATCCATAAGGTCTCCTTCATCCATATCTGGCCACATCAACAAGCCAATGAGTACTTCAAAAAGTACTTGCAAACAGTTTGCACAAAAGATGAGGTGCATGTAGCAAATTTTTAATATGCATGGTTCAGATCATAATTTATCATGACAGATCTATTAATAGGAGTTAAGTTAGTGGGTAATTCAGGCGGTAATCCTCCTGAAATACCCAAACAAAAAATAAAATGCACCGATCTGGTGTCTGCAGAGACGCCTCAAAAGGTTAACATGTAAATAAATCACCGTCGTCGGGTGTCTAAGCGACACCTCATACAAGGCATCAAATAAATAAAAAGCGATAGCCGGGCGTCTCAGCGACACCGCAGAAAGGTTGTAGAATAACTAACTAGCCGCAGTCTAGCGTCTTAGCGACACCATAGAGAGGGCATAAAATAAATAACAACCGCATTAGGGCGTCTTAGCGACACCACAAAAGGGGCATAAAATAAATAACAAGCCGCAGTCGGGCGTCTTAGTGACATCATAGAGAGGGCATAAAATAAATAACAAGTCGCAGTCGGGTGTCTTAGCGACACCACAAAGATTGCATAAAATGAATAACAAGCCGCAGTCGAGCGTCTTACGACGCCATAGAGAGGGCATAAAATAAATAAAGGATTATCCATGTGATACAACCAACCTTCTGGATAATCTTAGAACCAGGATATTAATAGTAAGTTTTTCCACAACACCATTAGATGTACACAACCATTATCATTGAACCACACTTGTGCTCCAGGGACTGACTCTAAGACCAATACTTGACCTGTCAACCAACCGTCCTTGACCGTGGTCACGGCTACTTGAATAGTTTACACTCTGCAGAGGGTGTACTCTTTACCCATAGCTCACTGGTTCCGATGGTCAATATGACTAATCCCGCGTACAGTATCTTAGAAGTAGACGCTCAGAATCAACACACACCCATTTTTACCCCACGAAGACCGGCTTCACCCGGACTATGCTGCCAGGGAAAAACTATAACACGGGCAGGCTCTGATCTCGACTAGCATGGGATCAAATTTATACCGCACGCTTCAAGGGAGTACCCTCCCTCTCGGTCCCAGACCACAAACACCCATGCCCCCTAGCCGGATAACTGGATTTAGTCCACGACCATGGATACCATCATCCCGGCCCCTATACTTGGTGTGTAACTAATAATAGGCCTACGACCGACTATACCGAATCCTCTTTCAGGAAACTGTGGCAGCACAATAATAAAGATAAGACACTAACAAGACTCGATCTAGGTCGATACTAGAGTTATCAACTTTATTTCCATCACTGTCATGCATTTGTCATGACCATGCCACAACCTATCACATTTTGCGTGACTAGGTTATTGATGTCTACTACGCAACCTTCTCCTTGTAGACGTTGTTGGGCCTCCAAGTGCAGAGGTTTGTAGGACAGTAGAAATTTTCCCTCAAGTGGGTGACCTAAGGTTCACCAATCCGCAGGAGGCAGAGGATGAAGATGGTCTCTCTCAAGCAACCCTGCAAACAAATAACAAAGAGTCTCTTGTGTTCCCAACACACCCAATACAATGGTAAATTGTATAGGTGCACTAGTTCAGCGAAGAGATGGTGATGCAAGTGCAATATCGATAGTAGATATAGGTTTTTGTAATCTGAAATTACAAAAACAGCAAGGTAACCAATGGTAAAAGTGAGCACGAACGGTATTGCAATGCGTGGAAACAAGGCCTAGGGTTCATACTTTCACTAGTGGAAGTTCTCTCAACAATGATAACATAATTGGATCATATAACTAGCCCTCAACATGCAACAAAGAGTCACTCCAAAGTCACAAATAGCGGAGAACAAACGAAGAGATTATTGTCGGGTACGAAACCACCACAAAGTTATTCTTTCTGATCAATCTATTCAAGAGTGCATGGTAAAATAACACGAAGCTATTCTTTCCGTTCGATCCATCATAGAGTTCGTACTAGAATAACACCTTAAGACACATATCAACCAAGCCCCTAATGTCACCTAGATACTCCATTGTCACCTCAAGTATCCATGGGCATGATTATACAATATGCATCATACAATCTCAGAATCATCTATTCAACCAACACATAGAACTTCAAAGAGTGCCCCAAAGTTTCTACCGGAGAGTCAAAACGTGTGCCAACCCATATGCATAGGTTCCCAATGTCACGAAACCCGCAAGTTGATCACCAAAACATACATCGAGTAATCACATGAATATCCAAACGTGTGCCAACCCATATGCATAGGTTCCCAATGTCACAAACCTGCAAGTGGATCACCATAGATAGACACGTGCAAGACATACATCAAGTGTTCTCAAAGACTCAATCAGATAAGATAACTTCAAAGGGGAAACTCAATTCATTACAAGAAGGGAGAGGGGGAAGAACATCATAAGATCCAACTATAGTAGCAAAGCCCGTGGTACATCGAGATCAAGACATCTCAAGAACACGAGAGAGAGAGATCAAACACACACCTACTGGTACATACCCTCAGCCCCGTGGGAGAACAACTCCCTCCTCGACATGGAGATCACCGGGATGATGAACATGGCCACCGGAGATGGATTCCCCCTCCGGCAGGGTGCCGGAACGGGCTCCAGATTGATTTTTGGTGGCAACAGAGGCTTGCGGCGGTGGAACTCCCGATCTAGGTTTCTTTTTGGGGGTTTCTGAATTTATAAGAATTTATGGCGGTGGAATTACGTCGGTTGGGCACACGAGGAGGTCAAAAGCCTGGTAGGTGCGGCCTAGGGGGGTCGCGCCTCCCGGGCTTGTGACTCCCTCATGGCTCTTCTGGCCTTCTTCCAAACCTTTGGGGGTCTCTTTTGGTCCAAAAAAATAATCGTAAAGTTTTATTCCATTTGGACTCCGTCTGAAAAAGGGTCAAAAACACACACAAAAAATAGAAACTGGCACTTGGCAGTGAGTTAATAGGTTAGTCCCAAAAAAGAAATAAAATAGCATATTCATGGATATAAAACATCCAAAGTTGACAAGATAATAGCATGGAACCATCAAAAATTATAGATACGTTGGAGACGTATCAAGCATCCCCAAGATTAACTCCTGCTCGTCCTCGAGTAGGGAAGTGATAAAGACTGGATTTTTGATGTGGAATGCTACCGAACATATTTGTCCTTTGTAACTTCTTTCCTGTGGCGTGAATGTTCAGATCCATAAGATTCAAAACAATAGTTTACTATTGAGATGAAAACAATAACACTTCAAGCAAACTAGCAAAGTGATCATGAACTTTCCAAATAACAAGCCAAAGAAAGTTATCCCTACAAAATCATATAGTCTGGCTATGCTCCATCATCCCCACACAACGAATTTAAATCATGCACAACCTCGGTATGGCCAAGTAATTGTTTTTGCACTCTTACTTTCTCAAAAAAATTCAACTCTCACGCAATACATGAGCGTGAGCCATGGATATAGCACAATAGGTGGAATAGAGTGTGGTGGAGGTTGTGAGGCAAAAAGGAGGAGATGGTCACATTGACTTGGCGTACCAATGGGCTATGGATATGCCCATCAATAGATATCAATGAGAATGAGTAGGGATTGCCAAACAACGGATGCACAAGAGCTAAAGTGTGTGAAAGCTCAAAAGGAAAACTAGTGAGTGTGCACCCAACTTGCTTTCTCACGAAGGCCTAGGGCAATTTTGAGGAAGCCCATCATTGGAATATACAAGCCAAGTTATATAATGAAAATTCGCACTAGTATATGGAAGTGTCAAAACAAGAGACTCTCTATCATGAAGAACATGGTGCTATTTCGAAGCACAAGTTTGGAAAAGTATAGTAGCATTGTCCCTTCTCTCTTTTTCTCTCACTTTTTTTGATTGGGCTCTTTGGCCTCTTTTTTTCTTCTTTTTTTGGTGGGCATCTTTGGCCCCTTTTTTCTCGCATGGGACAATGCTCTAATAATGATGATCATCACACTTTTATTTACTCACAACTCAAAACTTAGAGCAATGATGACTCTATATGAAATGCCTCCGGAGTGTACGGGGATGTGCAACAATCTAGCTTAGTGTATGACGTTGAAACATCTTGCTAGCTATCTCACGATCATGCAATGGCAATATGAAAGTGACGGCACATGTCATGAGATGGAACAATGGGAGTTGCATGGCAATATATCTCGGAATGGCTATGAAAATGCCATAATAGGTAGGTATGGTGGTTGTTTTGAGTAAGGTATATGGTGGGTTTGTGCACCGGCGAAAGTTGCGCGGTACTAGAGAGGCTAGCAATAGTAGAAGGTGAAAGTGCATCTATACCATGGACTCACATTAGTCATGAAGAAATCATATACTTATTGCAAAAGTTTTATTAGTAACCGAAACAAAGTGCTAAACGCGTACTCCTAGGGGAAGGGTTGGTAGGTGTTAACCATCGCGCGATCCCGACCGCCACACAAAGGATGACAGTCAATAAATCAATTATGCTCTGACTTCCTAACATAGTGGTTCACCATACGTGCATGCTACGGGAATCACTAAGTTCAACACAAGTATTTCTAGATCCAGAACACCCTACTAGCATAACTCTAATATTACCATATCCATATCTCAAAACCAATTGAGAGGAATCAAACTTCTCTTACTAATCAATGCACATGAATATGAAGGTTTTTATCCTCTTTGGATGCCTATCATATTAGGACTAGATTCATAACCTAAGCAAGGTACCATTCTGTTTAAGACTCTCAAAATTATCTAAGTGAAGAACGAGAGATCAATTAGTTCTATAAAATAGAACCATTGCAATGCTCTACAAAGATATAAGTGAAGCACTAGAGCAAAAGACAAACTACTCCAAAAGATATAAGTGAAGCTCAATGAGTAGTTGAACAACTATTTGGCTATGTGGAGACTCTCCCATCTAAGAATTTCAGATCCTAAGTACCTTATTCAAACAAAATAAAATGATGCTCCAAGCAAAACACATATCATGTGGTGAATAAAAATATAGCCCCAAGTAAAGTTACCGATGGATTGAAGACGAAAGAGGGGATGCCTTCCCGGGGCATCCCCAAGCTTAGGCTCTTTGGTGTCCTTGAATATGGCTTTGGGGTACCTTGGGCATCCCCAAGCTTAGGATCTTGCCACTCCTTGTTCCATAGTCCATTGAAACTCTACCCAAAACTTGAAAACTTCAAAACACACAACTTAACGGAACTTTGTGAGATGGGTTAGTATGATAACGAGCAAATCAATCACTTGGGTACTGTAAAAACAAGACTCATAATTATTTTCACCCAATGCCTATTGTATATTATCATTTCCACAATTTATATCACTTAATATAATCTATGGAAACACTAAAACAAACAAACTATGTATTGAAAACAGAATCTGTCAAAAACAGAACACTCTGTAATGATCTGAATGCTAACCATACTTATGCACCTCCAAAAATTCTGAAAACTTATGAAAATTAGGAAACTTTGTGTATCAATCAGCAGGAAAAAGAATCAACCTAAAATCAATCTCTGGATAGGAATGAAACATAATTTTGTGAGCGCAATTTTTTTGTCTTTTTCAGCATGATCAAACAACTATCACCCAAACTAATCATAAAGGCTTTACTTGCCACTTTATTGAAACTAAGGCAAAAAAAACAAGATTAATACAGTAGCTTAATCATGTGAACACACAAAAACAGTAAGGATACATATTGGGTTGTCTCCCAACAAGCACTTTTCTTTAATGCCTTTCAAGCTAGGCATGATGATTTCAATGATGCGCACATAAAAGATAAGGATTGAAGCACAACAAGAGCATCACGGAGCATATGGCTAGCACATTTAAGTCTAACCCACTTCCTATGCATAGGGATTTTGTGAACAAACAACTTGTTGGAGCAAGAATCAACTAGCATAGGAAGGCAAAACAAGCATAGCTTCAAAAATTTCAACACATGGAGAGGAAGCTTGGTACTATTGCAATAAGTAGAAGCATATGATCCTCTCTCATAGTAATTTTCGATAGCATCTTGAATGAATTCAACAATATAACCAGCACCTAAGGCTTTCTTTCATGATCTACAAGCATAGGAATTTTACTACTCTCCACATAAGGAAAACTATTCTCAAGAATGGTAGTGGGAATATCGTAAAAGACTTGAGCACTACAAATTGTGTCCACAATGAAAAAGCAAGGTTTAGCAAAGGGGTTCTTGAGAGTATGACAAGTTTTATCATCCCTCTTCTTTATAGCATAAGTATCCTCACAATAATCATCAAAGATAGGGGGCATGCTTTCATCAAAATGATTTTGATCATTCAAAGTGGAAGAACTAAAAAGATTATCTTCATCAAATATAGCATCCCCAAGCTTGTGGCTTTGCATATCATTAGCATCATGGGTATTCAAATAATTCATGCTAACAACATTGCAATCATGCTCATCATTCACATATTCTATGCCAAGCATTCTATGTAATTCTTCTTTCAGCACTTGAGCACAATTTTCCTTCCCATCATGCTCACGAAAGACATTGAAAAGATGGAGCATATGAGGCATCCTCAATTCCATTTTTTGTAGTTTTCTAGAGAAAGAATGTGAAATAAAAAGAATCGATTGCAAGATCTAAAGATATACCTTCAAGCGCTAACCTCCCCGGCAACGGCGCCAGAAAAGAGCTTCGTTCACGGGATGTTAGTGCCGCTTACCTAGCCTCCCCGGCAACGGCGCCAGAAAAGAACTTGATGTCTACTACGCAACCTTCTCCTTGTAGACGTTGTTGGGCCTCCAAGTGCAGAGGTTTGTAGGACAGTAGCAATTTTCCCTCAAGTGGATGACCTAAGGTTTATTAATCCGCGGGAGGCGTAGGATGAAGATGGTCTCTCTCAAGCAACCCTGCAACCAAATAACAAAGAGTCTCTTGTGTCCCCAGCACACCCAATACAATGGTAAATTGTATAGGTGCACTAGTTCGGCGAAGAGATGGTGATACAAGTGCAATATGGATAATAGATATAGGTTTTTGTAATCTGAAATTACAAAAACAGCAAGGTAACCAATGGTAAAAGTGAGCATGAATGGTATTGCAATGCGTGGAAACAAGGCCTAGGGTTCATACTTTCACTAGTGGAAGTTCTCTCAACAATGATAACATAATTGGATCATATAACTAGCCCTCAACATGCAACAAAGAGTCACTCCAAAGTCACAAATAGCGGAGAACAAACGAAGAGATTATTGTCGGGTATGAAACCACCAAAAAGTTATTCTTTCTGATCAATCTATTCAAGAGTCCGTAGTAAAATAACACGAAGCTATTCTTTCCGTTCGATCCATCATAGAGTTCGTACAAGAATAACACCTTAAGACACATATCAACCAAGACCCTAATGTCACGTAGATACTCCGTTGTCAGCTCAAGTATCCATGGGCATGATTATATGATATGCATCACACAATCTCAGAATCATCTATTCAACCAACACATGGAACTTCAAAGAGTGCCCCAAAGTTTCTACCGGAGAGTCAAAACATGTGCCAACCCATATGCATAGGTTCCCGATGCCACAAAACCCGCAAGTTGATCACCAAAACATACATCGAGTACTCACATGAATATCCAAACGTGTGCCAACCCATATGCATAGGTTCCCAATGTCACAAACCCGCAAGTTGATCACCATAGATAGACACGTGCAAGGCATACATCAAGTGTTCTCAAAGACTCAATCCGATAAGATAACTTCAAAGGGAAAACTCAATTCATTACAAGAAGGGAGAGGGGGAAGAACATCATAAGATCCAACTATAGTAGCAAAGCCCGCGGTACATCGAGATCAAGACATCTCAAGAACACGAGAGAGAGAGAGAGAGAGAGAGAGAGAGATCAAACACACGGCTACTGGTACATACCCTCAGTCCCGAGGGAGAACTACTCCCTCCTCGTCATGGAGATCACCGGGATGATGAAGATGGCCACCGGAGATGGATTCCCCCTCCGGCAGGGTGCCGGAACGGGTTCCAGATTGGTTTTTGGTGGCTACAGAGGCTTGCGGCGGTGGAACTCCCGATCTAGGTTTCTTTTTGGGGGTTTCTGAATTTATAGGAATTTATGACGGAGGAATTACGTCGGTTGGGCCCACAAGGAGGTCACAAGCCTGGTAGGTGCGACCTAGGGGGGTCGCGCCTCCCGGGCTTGTGACTCCCTCGTGGCTCTTCTGGCCTTCTTCCAAACCTTCGGGGGTCTCTTTTGGTCCAAAAAATCATTGTAAAGTTTTATTCCATTTGGACTCCGTCTGAAAAAAGGTCAAAAACACGGGAAAAAAACAGAAACTGGCACTTGGCACTGAGTTAATAGGTTAGTCCCAAAAAAGATATAAAATATCATATTCATGTATATAAAACATCCAAAGTTGACAAGATAATAGCATGGAACCATCAAAAATTATAGATATGTTGGAGACGTATCAGTTATCCACGTCCTCTCACAACCATAACTTGTCATAGACACATATTAAACTTTGTTTGAGTAAGATGCAATATGCTTAATTGATGCACTGGATGAATAATAAATTTTTTAGTGAGAAAACAACACATCAAAAGTTCAAACATGCTTGCCTGGTTCCATGTAGTCGGGATCGTGCTCGGTGAAGTTAACATCGGTGTTTCCCTTGTCGAAATCTACGTCACACAATATATACCATCGTAAGAGCTAAGGCCCAGCTACTGTCTCCAAACAATTTTTAAATAAATCTGAAAATAAACTAGACCTTCAAAGAAAGATTTTGCAAAAAGGATAATTTAAAAAGCCTTTATAGTTTACAAGTTATGAGCAAAATAGAAGCAGTGACTATTCTGTAATAAAACAGAATTCAACCAGGGGCTAGCCTGAGAAAAGTCAAAGCACCCGAAGAGGAATGCGTCAACCCGCAGCGAAGACGGCTTGTGGAGAAAGCGCCTTCGGGAAAACGCTTCGGAAAAAGAAAGACCTCTGACGAGGGGGTCCCACCCTGTCATGTTTGAATCTCATGGGCGCCACAACCATGCGGTGGTCGCCGGCGGTGATAGACGATTGGGCAGATCAAACCAAGGGCATCAACGCACTCACCAAGGCTCCGCACGTTCATGGTGGTTGGATTGGGTCGAAGGCGGCCTTTCTCTGGCGGACGACGGCGTCCGGCACCACCTGATCTCACCGAGGAGCTGGCCTACGACCAAATTGAAGGTTGTCTTAGGAGGAGGGGCTCACTAGGAGGCTACTGAAAGAATCTGAGCTCTCACCTCCGCTCACCTTGCTCGAATTCCGTCGAGACCTGGGCGGATCGAAGTGGACCGAGTCGGAGAAGAAGACTTCCTCGAGGCCCTTCTCTGGCTTGGGCAAGGCTTCGGAGAGAGGAGCGAAGGAGAGGGAGTGGTTGAGGGGTTTGACAGCAAGGAGGGGGCTCTATTTATAGAGGCCCGAGAGGGGAGCCGTGGAGCTTAATTCCGGCGATCTATTCCGGTGATCTGGGAGTTTAATCAGAGGGCTAGGGGTCGGGTTAGTACCTACACATCACAGAGGCTCCATTTTTGGTCAAAGCTCGAGCAACCATCAACGCAAAACGCGGCTAGACGGTGCAGTCCTCCCTGGGCACGGCGACACCTATAATCGTGCTCTCTGGCGCTCGGGACATGGCGACAGCAAACACGGCGCACACTGGAGGCCAGGGACATGTGGAGCTCACTGGAGTAAAGGGCGGTGTCGAAACGGCGAGGAGCTGCAGCAGGGGGTCGCTGGTGGCCTGGCAGCCACTACTGGTGCTACTGCCGGAGCTGGCGTTCTGAGGCCAGCTCACCACCGACGCGAGAAAATGTCCAACGGACCGTGTGGCGGGTGGATAGGCTCAGGGCACAGTAGCGAGCTGCTCCCGTCGACACTGCTAAGATTGACGCTGCGGCAGAGTCTGAATCAACGAACCACTCAAACTCTGAATTTTGACTGAAACAGTTTGAGTGACAGATGGCTACAATGCACACCAAGTGCTTGATCAATTGAAAATGGCATGTGGAAAATTTATTTGGAGCTGTAATTTTATGAAATGGCATCTCATTGATTGAAGAGACTGTCTGCAAATTTTTAGAATTTTTGAAAATGGTTAATCCAAATTTTAATAAAAAAAGTATTTTGGTCAAACTTGATTCAAATCAAATTTCAAATTTTCAAACAAGTGAACCCAAGGTTTTTTGTGAAATGGATTGAGGATACTGAGGTCTTCTAAGCATAGGAGTTTGGGTCTCAAATACCAAAGGAATATATGAGTTCCTTTAAAAATTTGTTGTGGTCAAAACTGATTACAGAAAATGCTTTTGATTGAAATAAAATATGAAAGGTTGTTAAACCCTTCTAAAACTTTGAGAAATCAATTAAAATGAAAGCCTGGATGCTAGACAAGTGCCATAGGTAATAAATCAGAAAGGATGGAGGGAGAAGAAATATTGAAGAAGGTTGACAAGGGAACCTATAGAAATTTATTCCAAGGTTTGTAAAAAGAATAAATAAAAGGTTTTCCCAAACCAATTCATTTTGAGAAGAGGCTAAAAGAAATTCTTTTCCAACCACACATGTTGTGAAAGAAAGCTCAAAATATTTTCTTTAAGAGATTTTCAAAGAACTTCAAGAGTTTTCATCAAAGCCAAAATTTTAAATCCATTTAAAAACAACTTAAAAGTCAAAGAAATCCAAATTAAAAATCATGGGTGTTACAAAAACAGTGAAGTTCTCTTGCCCGACAAATGAAGTGTGGTCTTCAGTCTGCAGCAGTGCATTCTTACGTGTGATGCGGTTCATGCGTCGATTTTTGTGTCGCGAAAAACAAAGTATTCGTATTTTGGTAAAATCAAAACTGCTCTTAAACCGTAAGGAATTAGAGCTATTTTTCTACAAGAAAAAGTTGTGCCTCGTCGATATATTTCCAACGCCAGTAATTTGTAAAAAATTACGAAACTACACTTTCTGCACTCGTAGGCAGCCACACCGTTTCCAAAATTCATTTAAAACCGCAAGGAATCTCAACAAATGGCCAATATATGAAAGTTGCGCCTATTCCACAACTTTTCAACACCGTATCATACGCCTTGTTTCGACGAACGGTTTAAAAACTGCAGCCAAAACAGTCCCCAAAAAAGTGAAATTTTTCAAAAACCTGAATTCCGTTTTTAGTACATTTGAAATGGCTCTTAAATCGTAAGTAATTAGAGAGTGTAATATACATGAAAAAGTTGCGCCTGAATGATATATTTTCAACGCCATATCGTTTGCTTTATTTCAAAGAGCGGTTTAGAAAAAAATCACGAAAATACGCTCGTTGCAGCCCGTCATGCGCCCACCATTTTCAAAACTGCTCTCAAACCGCGAGGAATCGCGAATATTACTCAACACGACGAAGTTAAAAAATTTCCGTAGCTATCCAACGGTATATAACACATCTCAGTATGACAAATGGTTTAAAAACTGAAACAAAAACGGTGACGAAAAAACACGTGCAGTTTTTTACAACGGGAAGTGCACTAGTATCATTATTGCAGTGTTGTTGCTTCAACAAATGATGTGCACTACCATTAAGCGTGTAGTTGAGAAGTGTTAACAGAATAAATGTCCTGCTAAGATTATCTGAATAAAACCATCTATATATAGAGAGAGAACAAAAAATGCAACCTACCACCTGTGTGTGTGCGCGCCCGATGTGTATTTGAATGGAAGTAAAACAGGAAACTAAAAAAACAGCTCATAATTATGCCGACGTTAGGCCGTCGGCATAGAAGGTGCCATGCTACCAGTGGTCGCTGTCGTGGGAACAAGCCTCACATTAGAGATGAGGGGTACGTAAGGAGAGGGCAAAGTCCTAGCTACGTCAAGTTTGTACACACGATGTATGAGTTCAGGCCACTCTCTTGGAGGTAACAGCCCCACGTCTCAGTGTTTTGGAGCTCTTGTCGTGTGGAATGTGTGTGTTACAGGGGGTACGAACCCTTGTGCCAGAGGGGAGGGGTGTCTTATATAGAGTGCGCTACCCCTCATCAAGGCCAGGCAACCAAGGGTTCGATTAATAGAGATAAAGGCGTATGTTACTGATACGTACGTAATAAATGTTACTTATGACGACCAGACGAATGCCCGCTCGTTGGCCTCCCTGGAGTGGCTTCTGAACTTCTGATGTCGACTGGCTTCTAGTTCTTCCGAGTAAAAGTCTTCCGTCGAGTAGAGGGAGAAAGTCTCCGAGTGGATGTACTACAAAGTGACCTATATACCACGGCGAGTCAGTCGAAGCCTTCCTTGAAATCTTTAAGTCTTTAAGGTTGTGTCCTTGGGTAGGACATGTAGGTCAGGTCTATGACCCTACCCTAGGTACATTTCCCATCATTAGCTCCCGAGTGGATCGGGGTTCGTGTGGGAAAGGGGTCGATGCAGATTCTGATAAGACACACAAACTCTGAATGCGCATCAAGGCTTGGGAGAAGTGTGCGTCGACTGAATTCTTCGCTGTTCGCCCTGATCGATTTTGTCCTGAAATGCATCAGAGTGAATTTGAAAGTGAAAACTGGTCCTAGTGATCAACAAGATCTTTTTATGCGATGGGTTGCTTCGTGAGGTCTGGATTTCACGAGATTCAAAAATTTGGTAAGCACGCATCGCGCGATGATGACGCGACGACTGGGGCAAGTAGGAGTGCGACGCCTCGATTATTGCACCGTCCTTATCGCCACGTATCATGCTTCCTCTGTTATCCGGATATATAGAGATCTGGCGGGCCATAGGTTAGCGACTCACTCGGGCGGCTATAAGATAGGCAGATGTTAGGGTTGGAACAGTGCTCCTCCTCAGTTCCCCTCTTTTTGTCCATCACCTCTGTCTCGCGAGCGCCGCTTAGATCCATCTCCACCACCGTTGTTGAGATGACGAAGGGGAAGATAGGGAAGCTCGAGCGGTCCAAGAAAGGAGGTAATGCCAAGAAGTCGTCGGGCGCTCGATCTACGATGCCATCGGGATGGATCCAGGGGATTTCCTCCCGTCGACCGTCAAGGAGGTGGACGTCCTAAATCTTGTCAACAACGGGCTGATAGTTGTCGAATCATGGAGGTTGCTGGAGGGGGAAGTCGAGCCGGAGCCACACGAAGGTGAGAGAGTCCTCCACCTCACCCATGTCGAGCGAGGTTTTTCTTTGCCTCCTCACACATTCATCCGCGGATTCTTAAACTTTTTTGGTGCACAACTCCATCACCTTCCTTTGAGTGCTATTGCACACCTTGTTGAGTTCATAACCTTGTGCGAATGTTTCTTGGGTTGTTCCCCTCATTGGGGACTGTTCAAACATATCTTCACCGCACGGTCTTAGTCGGTAAATAAAGCCAATCCTAGGGATAGCAGAACCAACGTCATCTAGCTATGTGGTGGCTTGGGGATCCAAAAAAGGAGTAAGAGTGTGTTTCCGCAAATGACTCTCCCTAAATCCGTCCGAGGCTGGCAATCGACTTGGTTTTATAGCAAAGACGTTGCAGCCCCAAATATGTCGACTGGTCTTCCCCCCTTCACTTTGGAGCGACCCACTACTCCCAGAATGCTAACTGTGTTAGAGGGGGAGAAGGTCCAGGTAGGAATTCAGATGAATGCCTTAGTCGATCTAATCCATGGCGGGGTGACTCGGATGGACCTACTTGAGACATTTCTCAGTCGGCGTATCCAACCTCTTCAAGCAAGAGACCACGCCATGTAGCATTATTCAGGTCCCGAGGACTCCACTTAGTGACACCCAGAGGAGGTCTTCGAGGAAACCATGGCGTAGTGGCTCAGGAGAATCACTGGGGCCTGCGACAATCCGTTGGGAGACAAACAGGTATTGCCCTTCTCTGGTGAGAATAAGCCGTCGAACGTGGTGAGTTATGCCCTTGCCGAATACTTTCATATCTTTGTCGAGTGATTGAATCTCCACTCGGCTGACTTTGCTGCTTTTATATCTTGTAGGAGTTGAAAAATATGTATTCACCGGTGCCAAACGAAGAGCAACTTGACGTCGGTGAAGAGAGTGCAGGCGGCAGCACAGACAGTGATTATGTTGAGGACAGCAAGGACAGCGAAGACGGCTCGGACGAGAGTGAAGAAGAGACTGAGTCTCGTCCACGTAACAAGTCCCGGTCCAAGAATCGCCAAGACCCGGCGGCTACCCCAAGAAAGACCCTGGTTTCAAGCACCAGAAATATGAAGTGTGACCGGGCTGCAAGAACCGAGTCGGCAGAGAAAGCTGCGAAACAGCCCAAACCCGACGCTGCCAAACCTCGAAAGGCTTTGCCCTGAATGATGATCGTTGTGCCAGTCGCTTCAGCGTGAGTGTTTACTTCCTTTCTTTTGTTGTTGTGGAATTTCATGCCTTTGATGTACGAGTGGGATTTTCTAGTCACAGTTGCTAGCTCGGTGACGTCGCCTCTCGGAGACAAAGACGATCGCATGGACATGGATGCTTCAGACGTGGTCACCTCCCAACGAGGAATAACAAATCTTCACTTTGTTCTGTTTTTTGGATAAAATTCATTGATTGGATAAACTAACATTGTCGATTGACAGCCACAGACGTCATCCACTTGGAAGACGATGATGAACTGCATCGGTCGACTGTTGAATTGCCTTCAAAATTTGGAGACTCGTCCCGAGCCAAAACTAGGCTTGAGAACCCGTTGTCGAATGCTCCTCCGGCGAGTTCAACCATTATGACTCCAGCATGGAATGAACAACTTCCAATAACTCCTGTGACCTTGGCTGTAGTGCCGACTCCTCCAATGCATGCATTCTCTCTACACCGTGTCCCAGAAGACCAGACTGGAGCCGGTAAGGAGGCCATGATCCAGGTCGAGCATATGATGTTGCTAACCAAGGAGGCGTATGAGGCGAGCAAGTTGGCGTATGATGCGAGCTCGGTGCATCATGCTAATGTCCGAGTAAGTGGGATTGTAAGTTCATTTCCGATTGAATTTTGTCCATCTTGACTCTACACCCACTGGGTTTTTTCTTTTGGCGCAGACTTGCTTGTTTCCGGTCCAGTGGGGGCACGCTGAGTGCACCGACTGGGTGTAATCCCCGAGATCGTTGGCGAATGACGTTGACATCGACAGGGGTCTTTGATTGGTTTTCGATAGTCGTTGATACTCGACAGGGCAGACCTGTGCGAGTGATAATAAGTCTAGTGGGGGCACGCTGAGTGCACCCACTGGGTGTCATCCCCGAGACCACCGTCGAGTGCTTGCATCGGCGGGGGTCTGATTGAAACAGTTTGAGATATTTGCTTTCTCTTTTTTTTACTTGGATAGGCCGGACCTGGTCGAGTGTGTCGTATCCAGTGGGGGCATACTGAGTGCACCCACTGGGTGTAGTCCCCGAGACTACTGTCGATCGTGTACGATGGGCAGTAGTCTTAAGAACTTGGACTCGGGGTCCTTTTTCGTACTTGAGTACTTTTATCACTCGGTCTGTCAAGCGAATGGAAAGGTCCGAACCAACAAGATTTATCGTGCAGGTTTCATGGACATCATTTCCATCAACCATGATATGACGCTTTGCACGGGTGTGGGGTGGAGCAGCGGGTCGCCATCTAGTCGACTAAACTATTCTTCTTCAATCGGTAGTGGAGAAATATTAGTGTCGAGTGAATTACTTTTTTTTATGATTTCAGAAAGCTTGTGATCTTGGAACAAAGTATACGTAAACTCGGAAAAGGAGAAGAACTAACTTCAGCTGGACTTGGAGGTGACCACAAATAATCTGAACCTCTTCAAGCAGGCTCTCGAAGACAAGGACAAAGCACTCGCTGAGGCTAAGGAGAAATCTGAGGCCGCGGAGAAGAAGTTCACTGAAGTTAGCAAATTGGAGGAGGAGAATGCCAAACTGAAGCAGGAACGGGCCGACTGGAGCAAGTAGCTTGAGCAGACGACCAAAAGGAGGAACGGCCTAGAGAACTACTTGGGCAACTTCGCAAAGAAGATGTTCAGCATGCTTACGGGTAATTTTTCATCGAGTGAATTTACTCTATTTCCACCGAATGATAGTGTGGCCAACTTTTTTGTTTCCCTTCATGTAGACTTCTGCCAGGACTTTGACAAGGAGACTAAAGAGATCGAGCCGAATCTGGATCCCACCAAGTCACCCATTGGGGACGCAGTGGTCATGAACATGTTTCACCTCGACACTCGTCTCAAAAAAGTTCAAGAATATGTCACCCGACTGAGTGCTGCACTCGAGAGGATTGACAAGGAACTTTGTCCAGAATACACCCTCCAAACCGACCTTGAGTCAATGATGAGTCGGCTCAACCAGATTCCGAGTCGAGTGCAGGCATGGAAGAAATCTGTTGCGCGTTGTGAAGTCGGTGTGGCTCTTTCACTCGTCCGGATCCATTGCTAGGAGGTGAGCAAGAAAAACTAAAGGCGCTCTAGGTGGCCAATACGAAAAAGCTTTTGTTCGAGAACTCATGGAGACCTTCATCGACGCACCCACGCGCATTGATGATGGAATTGACCTAGACACCTTCGTCGAGCCTGCGAGTTTAAAACTTTGATTGCAGTTTAAATTTTACTTTCCTCGGTATGCCGAGAGATGGTGTAACCATTTAAAACTTTGTTTGGGCCTTAAGTCTGAGTAATTTCTTTTGCGTAGACAAACTTAATCCGTTCTGGAGATTTTGAGTTTATCTGCATTTGGCTTTCCAATCTTTTGCTCGACTAAGCTTGTTTGATTTCCGAATGAACTTGACGTTCATTACTCTAAAGAATTTTGAGCTTAGGTGAAACCTTGTTCGCGGCTAAGTCTCCGAGTAAGCGGAGTGCTCGTCATTCGGTAAAGTTTTTTACTTAGGCGAAGACTGGTTCGCAGCTAAGTATCCGAGTGAATAGATTGCTATTCACTCGGTTGGATTATAACTTAGGCGAAGACTTGTTTGTAGCTAAGCCCCTGAGTGTGAGGGTCACTCTCCACTCGGAGTGTGTTTGGAACTTAAGAGAAATCTGGTTCGCAGCTAAGTCTCCGAGTGAGAGGGTCGCTGGTCACTCGGAGTGTGTTTTGAACTTAGGCGAAAACTCGTTCGCAGCTAAGCCTCCGAGTGGGAGGATCACTCACCACTCGGAGTATTTTTTTTACTTAGGTGAAGACTGGTTTGCAGCTAAGCCCCCGAGTGAGGGGATCACTCTCCACTCGGAGTGTGTTTGGAACTTAGGCGAAATCTGGTTCACAGCTAAGTCTCCAAGTGAGAGGGTCGCTCGTCACTCGGAGTGTTTTTTACTTAGGCGAAGACTGGTTCGCAGCTAAGCCCCCGAGTGAGAGGATCACTCACCACTCGGAGTATTCTTTACTTAGGCGAACACTAGTTCACAGCTAAGCCCCCAAGTAGGAGGATCACTCACTACTCAGAGTATGTTTGGAACTTAGGCGAAATCTGGTTCGCAGCTAAGTCTCCGAGTGAGAGGGTCGCTCGTCACTTGGAGTGTTTTTTACTTATGCGAAGACTTGTTTGCAGCTAAGCCCCCGAGTGAGATGATCACTCACCACTTGGAGTATGTTTGGAACTTAGGAGAAATCTGGTTCGCAGCTAAGTCTCTCAGTGAGAGGGTCACTCGTCACTCGGAGTGTTTTTTACTTAGCAGAAGACTTGTTCGCAGTTAAGCCCCCGAGTAGGAGGATCGCTCACCACTTGGAGTGTTTTTAACTTAGGAGAAAACTTGTTCGCAGCTAAGTGTTGGGGAACGTCACATGGGAAACAAAAATTTTCCTACGCGCACGAAGACCTATCATGGTGATGTCCATCTACGAGAGGGGATGTGTGATCTACGTACCCGTGTAGACCGTACAGGAGAAGCGTTAGTGAACGCGGTTGATGTAGTGGAACGTCCTCACATCCCTCGATCCGCCCCGCGAACCGTCCCGCGATCAGTCCCACGATCTAGTGCCGAACGGACGGCACCTCCGCGTTCAGCACACGTACAGCTCGACGATGATCTCGGCCTTCTTGATCCAGCAAGAGAGACGGAGAGGTAGAAGAGTTCTCCGGCAGCGTGATGGTGCTCCGGAGGTTGGCGATGATCTCGTCTCAGCAGGGCTCCGCCCGAGCTCCGCAGAAACGCGATCTAGAGGTAAAACCGTGGAGATATGTGGTCGGGCTGCCGTGGCAAAGTTGTGTCAAATCAGCCCTAAAACCCCACTATATATAGGAGGAGGAGGGGGAGACTTGACTTGGGGTCCAAGGACTCCCAAGGGGGTCGGCCGAGCCAAGGGGGAAGGTCTCCCCCTCCCAAACCGAATTCTACTTGGTTTGGAAGGTGGAGTCCTTCTTCCCTTTCCCACCTCCTTTTTTTCTCTTTGATTTTTCTTCCAATGCGCATAGGGCTCTTTTGGGATGTCCCACCAGCCCACTAAGGGCTGGTGCGGCACCCCCAATGCCTATGGGCTTCCCCGGGGTGGGTTGCCGGTAACTCCGAAACCCATTCGTCATTCCCGGTACATTCCCGGTAACTCCGAAAACCTTCCGATAATCAAATGAGGTCATCCTATATATCAATCTTCGTTTCCGGACCATTCCGGAAACCCTCGTGACGTCCGTGATCTCATCCGGGACTTCAAACAACATTCGGTAACCAACCATATAACTCAAATACGCATAAAACGACGTCGAACCTTAAGTGTGCAGACCCTGCGGGTTCGAGAACTATGTAGACATGACCCGAGAGACTCCTCGGTCAATATCCAATAGCGGGACCTGGATGCCCATATTGGATCCTACATATTCTACGAAGATCTTCTCGTTTGAACCTCAGTGCCAAGGATTCATATAATCCCGTATGTTATTCCCTTTGTCCTTCGGTATGTTACTTGCCCGAGATTCGATCGTCAGTATCCGCATACCCATTTCAATCTCGTTTACCAGCAAGTCTCTTTACTCGTTCCGTAATACAAGATCCCGCAACTTACACTAAGTCACATTGCTTGCAAGGCTTGTGTGTGATGTTGTATTACCGAGTGGGCCCCGAGATACCTCTCCGTCACACGGAGTGACAAATCCCAGTCTCGATCCATACTAACTCAATGAACACCTTCGGAGATACCTGTAGAGCATATTTATAGTCACCCAGTAACGTTGCGACGTTTGATACACACAAAGCATTCCTCCGGTGTCCGTGAGTTATATGATCTCATGGTCATAGGAACAAATACTTGACACGCAGAAAACAGTAGCAACAAAATGACACGATCAACATGCTACATCTATTAGTTTGGGTCTAGTCCATCACATGATTCTCCTAATGATGTGATCCCGTTATCAAGTGACAACACTTGCCTATGGCCAGGAAACCTTGACCATCTTTGATCAACGAGCTAGTCAACTAGAGGCTTACTAGGGACAGTGTTTTGTCTATGTATCCACACAAGTATTGTGTTTCCAATCAATACAATTATAGCATGGATAATAAACGATTATCATGAACTAAGAAGTATAATAATAACTAATTTATTATTGCCTCTAGGGCATATTTCCAACAGTCTCCCACTTGCACTAGAGTCAATAATCTAGTTCACATCACCATGTGATTCCAACGAATCCAACACCCATATAGTTCTGGGGTCTTGATCACGTCTTGCTCGTGAGAGAGGTTTTAGTCAACGGTTCTGAAACTTTCAGATCCGTGCGTCCTTTACAAATCTTTATGTCATCTTATAGATGCTGCTACTACGTGCTATTCGGAAATGCTCCAAATATCTACTCTACTATACGAATCCGTTTCACTACTCATAGTTATTCGGATTAGTGTCAAAGCTTGCATCGACGTAACCCTTTACGACGAACTCTTGAACCACCTCCATAATCGAGAAAAATTCCTTAGTCTATTTAGTTACTAAGGATAACTTTGACCGCTGATCAGTGATTCAATCATGGATCACTTTCTGTACCTCTCAACAGACTTTGAGTCAAGGCACACATCAGGTGCGGTACTCAGCATGGCATACTTCAGATTCTACGGCTAAGGCATAGAAGACGACCTTTGTCTATTCTCTTTATTCTGCCGTGGTCGGGTTTTGAGTCTTACTCAAATTCACACCTTACAACGCAACCAAGAACTCCTTCTTTGCTGATCTATTTTGAACTCCTTCAAAAACTTGTCAAGGCATGCATCTTATTGAAACTTCCATTAAGCGCTTTTGATCTATCTCCATAGATCTTTGATGCTCAATGTTCAAGTAGCGCAATCCAGGTATTCCTTTGTAAAGTCCTTTCAAACAACCTTATATGCTTTACAGAAATTCTACATTACTTCTGATCAACAATATGTCTACCACATATACATATCAGAAATTCTATAGTGCTCCCACTCACTTCTTTGGAAATACAAGTTTCTCATAAACCTTGTACAAACCCAAAATCTTTGATCATCTCATCAAAGTGTATATTCCAACTCTGAGATGCTTGCACCAGTCCATTGAAGGATCACTGGAGCTTGCATACTTGCTAGTATCTTTAGGATCGACAAAACCTTCTGGTTGTATCACATACAATGTTTGCTCAAGGAAACCGTCGAGGAAAAATTGTTTTGACATCCTATGTGCAATATTTCATAAATAATGCAGCAACTACTAACATAGTTCTAACAGACTTTTAGCATCGCTACGAGTGAGAAAGTCTCATCATAGTCAACTGTTTGATCTTGTCGGAAACATCTTTGCGACAAGTCGAGCTTTTCTTAATAGTGACTTATCACCATCATCGTTTGTCTTCCTTTCAAAGATCCATCTCTACTCAATAGTCTTATGACCATCAAGTAGTTCTTCCAAAGTCTACACTTTGTTTTCATACATGGATCCTCTCTCGGATTTCATGGCTTCCAGCCATTTGTCGGAATCCAGGCCCCCCATTGCTTTCTCCATAACTCGTAGGTTCACTGTTGCTCAACAACATGACCTCCAAGACAGGGTTACCGTACCACTCTGCAGTAGTACGCGACCTTGTCGACCTACGAGGCTTGTAGTAACTTGATCCGATGCTTGATGATCACCATCATCAGCTTCCACTTCAATTGGTGTAGGCGCCACAGGAACAACTTCCTGCGCCCTGCTACACACTGGTTCAATAACCTCATCAAGTTCTACTACCCTCCCACTCAATTCTTTCGAGAGAAACCTTTCCTCGAGAAAGGATCCGTTTATAGAAACAAACACTTTGCTTTCGGATCTGAGATAGGAGATGTACCCAACAGTTTTGGATATCCTATGAAGATGCCTTTATCCACTTTGGGTTCGAGCTTATCAGACTGAAACTTTTTCACATAAGTGTCGAAACCCCAAACTTTCAAGAAACGACAGTTTAGATTTCTCTAAATCTCAGTCTATACTGTGTCATATCAACGGAAATACGCGGTGCCCTATTTAAAGTGAATGCGGTTGTCTCTAATGCTTAACCCATAAACGATAGTGGTATTTCGATAAGAGACATCATAGCATGCACCATACCAAATAGTGTGTGGCTATGACGTTCAGACACATCATCACACTATGATGTTCCACGTGGCATGAACTGCGAAACAATTTCCACATTGTCTTAACTGCGTACCAAAACTCGTAACTCAGATATTCATTTCTATGATCATATCGTAGACAGTTTATCCTCTTGTTACGACGAACTTCACTCTGAAACGGAATTGAACTTTTCAATATTTCAGACTTGTGATTCATTAAGTAAATACTCCTGTATCTACTCAAATCATCAGTGAAGTAAGAACATAGTGATATCCACTGCGTGCCTCAGCACCCATTGGACTGCATACATCAAAATGTATCACTTCCAACAAGTTACTATCTTATTTCATCTCAATGAAAACAAGGCCTTGCTCATGTGGTATGATTTGCATGTCACTAGTGATTCAAAATCAAGTGAGTATAAAGATCCATCAGCATGGAGCCTCTTCATGCAATTTATACCAACATGACTCAAGCGGCAGTGCCACAAGTAAGTGGTACTATCATCATTACCTCGTATCTTTTAGCACCAATATCATGAACATGTGTAACACTACGATCGAGATTCAATAAACCATTTGAAGGTGATTATTCAAGCAAATAGAGTAACCATTATTCTCTTTAAATGAATAATCGTATTGCAATAAACACGATCCAATCATGTTCATGCTTAACGCAAGCACCAAATAACAATTATTTAGGTTTAACACCAATCCCGATGGTAGAGGGAGCGTGCGACGTTTGATCATATCAACCTTGGAAATACTTCCAACACGTATCGTCACCTCGCCTTTAGCTAGTCTCCGTTTATGTCGTAGCTTTCATTTCGCGCTACTAATCACTTAGCAACCGAACCGGTATCCAATACCCTCGTGCTACTAGGAGTACTAGTAAAGTACACATCAACATCATGTATATCAAATATACTTCTCTCGACTTTTGCCAGCCTTCTTATCTACCAAGTATTTAGAGTTGCTCCGCCTCAGTGACTGTTCCCCTCATTACAGAAGCACTTAGTCTTAGGTTTGGGTTTAATCTTGGGTCTCTTCATTAGTGCATCAACTGTTTTTCTGTTTCACGAAGTATCCCTTCTAGCCCTTGCCTTTCTCGAAACATAGTGGTTTTACAAACCATCAACTATTGATGCTCCTACTTGATTTCTACTTTCGCAGTGTCAAACATCGCGAATCGCTCAAGGATCATTGTATCTATCCTTGATATGTCATAGTTCATCACGAAGCTCTCACAGCTTGGTGGCAGTGACTTTGGAGAACCATCACTATCTCATCTGGAAGATTAACTCCCACTTGATTCAAGTGATTGTCGTACTCAGACAATCTGAGCACACGCTGAACGATTGAGCTTTTCTCCTTTACTTTGTGGACAAAGAATCTTGTTGGAGGTCTCGTACCTCTTAACAAGGGCACAAGCATGAAATCACAATTTCATCTCTTTAGAACATCACTTATGTTCCGTGACGTTTTAAAACGTTTTCGGCGCCTTGCTTCTAAGCCATTAAGTATTTTGCACTGAACTATCGTGTAGTCATCAGAAACGTGTATGTCGGATGTTCACAACATCCACAGACGACGCTCGAGGTGCAGCACACCGAGTGGTGCATTAAGGACATAAGCCTTCTGCGTAGCAACGAGGACAATACTTGGTTTTACAGACTTAGTCAGCAAAGTTTGCTACTATCAACTTTCAACTAAATTTTCTCTAGGAACATATAAAAAAACAGTAGAGCTATAGCGCAAGCTACATCGTAATTCGCAAAGACCATTAGACTATGTTCATGACAGTTAGCTCAATTAATCATATTACTTAAGAACTCCCACTCAAAAAGTACATCTCTCTAGTCATTTGAGTGGTACATGATCCAAATCCACTATCTCAAGTCCGATCATCATGTGAGTCGAGAATAGTTTCCGTGGTAAGCATCTCTATGCTAATCATATCAACTATACAATTCATGCTCGACCTTTCGGTCTCATGTGTTCCGAGGCCATGTCTGCACATGCTAGGCTCGTCAAGCTTAACCCGAGTGTTCTGCGTGTGCAACTGTTTTGCACCCGTTGTATGTGAACGTTGAGTCTATCACACCCGATCATCACGTGGTGTCTCGAAACAAAGAACTGTCGCAACGGTGCACAGTCGGGGAGAACACAATTTCGTCTTGAAATTTTAGTGAGAGATTACCTCATAATGCTACCGTCGTTCTAAGCAAGATAAGGTGCAAAAAGGATTAACATCACATGCAATTCATAAGTGACATGATATGGCCATCATCACGTGCTTCTTGATCTCCATCACCAAAGCACCGGCACGATCTTCTTGTCACCGGCGTCACACCATGATCTCCATCATAATGATCTCCATCAACGTGTCGCCATCGGGGTTGTCATGCTACTCATGCTATTACTACTAAAGCTACACCCTAGCAAAATAGTAAACGCATCTGCAAGCACAAACGTTAGTTATAAAGACAACCCTATGGCTCCTGCCGGTTGCCGTACCATCGACATGCAAGTCGATATTATCTATTACAACATGATCATCTCATACATCCAATATATCACATCACATCGTTGGCCATATCACATCACAAGCATACCCTGCAAAAACAAGTTAGACGTCCTCTAATTTTGTTGTTGCATGTTTTACGTGGTGACCATGGGTATCTAGTAGGATCGCATCTTACTTACGCAAAAACCACAACGGAGATACATGAGTTGCTATTTAACCTCATCCAAGGACCTCCTCGGTCAATTCCGATTCAACTAAAGTAGGAGAAACTGACACCCGCCAGTCATCTTTGAGCAACGGAGTTACTCCTAGCGATGAAACCAGTCTCTCGTAAGCGTACGAGTAATGTCGGTCCGAGCCGCTTCGATCCAACAATACCGTGGAATCAAGAAATGACTAAGGAGGGAAGCAAAACGCACATCACCGCCCACAAAAACTTTTGTGTTCTACTCGAGAAGACATCTACGCATGAACCTAGCTCATGATGCCACTGTTGGGGAACATCGCATGGGAAACAAAAAAATTCCTACGCGCACGAAGACCTATCATGGTGATGTCCATCTACGAGAGGGGGTGTGTGATCTACGTACCCTTTTAGACCGTACAGCAGAAGTGTTAGTGAACGCGGTTGATGTAGTGGAACGTCCTCACGTTCCTCGATCCGCCCTGCGAACCGTCCCGCGATCAGTCCCACGATCTAGTGCCGAACGGACGGCACCTCCGCGTTCAGCACACGTACAGCTCGACGATGATCTCGGCCTTCTTGATCCAGCAAGAGAGACGGAGAGGTAGAAGAGTTCTCCGGCAGCGTGACGGTGCTCCGGAGGTTGGCGATGATCTCGTCTCAGCAGGGCTCCGCCCGAGCTCCGCAGAAACGCGATCTAGAGGTAAAACTGTGGAGATATGTGGTCGGGCTGCCGTGGCAAAGTTGTGTCAAATCAGCCCTAAAACCCCACTATATATAGGAGGAGGAGGGGGGAGACTTTCCTTGGGGTCCAAGGACTCCCAAGGGGGTCGGCCGAGCCAAGGGGGAAGGTCTCCCCCTCCCAAACCGAATTCTACTTGGTTTGGAAGGTGGAGTCCTTCTTCCCTTTCCCACCTCCTTCTTTTTTTTTCTCTTTGATTTTTCTTCCAATGCGCATAGGGCTCTTTTGGGCTGTCCCACCAGCCCACTAAGGGCTGGTGCGGCACCCCCAATGCCTATGGGCTTCCCCAGGGTGGGTTGCCCCCCCGGTGAACTCCCGGAACCCATTCGTCATTCCCGGTACATTCCCGGTAACTCCGAAAACCTTCCGGTAATCAAATGAGGTCATCCTATATATCAATCTTCATTTCCGGACCATTACGGAAACCCTCGTGATGTCCGTGATCTCATCCAGGACTCCGAACAACATTCGGTAACCAACCATATAACTCAAATACGCATAAAACAACGTCGAACATTAAGTGTGCAGACCGTGCGGGTTCGAGAACTATGTAGACATGACCCGAGAGACTCCTCGGTCAATATCCAATAGCGGGACCTGGATGCCCATATTGGATCCTACATATTCTGCGAAGATCTTATCGTTTGAACCTCAGTGCCAAGGATTCATATAATCCCGTATGTTATTCCCTTTGTCCTTCGGTATGTTACTTGCCCGAGATTCGATCGTCAGTATCCGCATACCTATTTCAATCTCGTTTACCGGCAAGTCTCTTTACTCGTTCCGTAATACAAGATCCCGCAACTTAGACTAAGTCACATTGCTTGCAAGGCTTGTGTGTGATGTTGTATTACCGAGTGGGCCCCGAGATACCTCTCCGTCACACGGAGTGACAAATCCCAGTCTCGATCCATACTAACTCAACGAACACCTTCGGAGATACCTGTAGAGCATCTTTATAGTCACCCAGTTACGTTGCGACGTTTGATACACATAAAGCATTCCTCCGGTGTCCGTGAGTTATATGATCTCATGGTCATAGGAACAAATACTTGACACGCAGAAAACAGTAGCAACAAAATGACACGATCAACATGCTACGTCTATTAGTTTGGGTCTAGTCCATCACATGATTCTCCTAATGATGTGATCCCGTTATCAAGTGACAACACTTGCCTATGGCCAGGAAACCTTGACCATCTTTGATCAACGAGCTAGTCAACTAGAGGCTTACTAGGGACACTGTTTTGTCTATGTATCCACACAAGTATTGTGTTTCCAATCAATACAATTATAGCATGGATAATAAACGATTATCATGAACTAAGAAATATAATAATAACTAATTTATTATTGCCTCTAGGGCATATTTCCATCACTAAGTCCCCGAGTGAAAGGAAAGTTCACCACTCGGTGCATTTTTAACTTAGGCGAAAACTTGTTCGAAGCTAAGCCCCCCGAATGAGAGGATCGCTCATCACTCGGAGTATTTTTTGAATATGAGATCGTACGATCGGAATCGACAAAAACTACAGGAGCCATAATTTTCATAAGCATCATTGTCTTAGTGCACTCTTATTACATCAAACCACTCAATCGTCAAGCGTAAAAACGTCGAAGCAGATCTGCGTTCCAAGCACGTGGTTCGTCAATTCTCTTCTTGAGGTTGAAGAGGTGGTAGGATCCATTATTTAGCACTTTGGTAATGATGAAAGGACCTTCCCATCCGGGGGTAAGCTTGGGAGGCCATTGCTAATCCACTCGGAGCACCAGATCAGCTTCATGGAACGACCGACTCTTCACATGCCTTGCATGGAAACGACATAGTTCCTGCTGGTATACTATCGACCGAATCAAAGCTAGTTCATGCTCTTCTTCCGGAAGATCTACACCATGTTATCACACCTGTTCAGCTTCAACCTCAGAATAAAGCTCTACTCGGGGAGAATTGTGAAGGAGATCGCTCAGCAAAACGGCTTCGGCTCCATATAACAAGAAGAAAGGAGTGCGTCCAGTCGACCGGTTTGGAGTCGTCCTCAAGCCCCACAGTACTGGTTTTAATTCAGTAACCCAAGCTCCAGCTGCATGTTCCAGATCTCGCATGAGTCGAGACTTCAATCCTTGAAGGATAAGGCCATTCGCTTGCTCAGCTTGACCATTAGTTTGAGGGTGCGCGACGGATGCGTAATCCACCCGAGTGCCTTGGGCGGAGCAAAAGTATCTGAATTCCTCCGAGTCGAAGTTGGAACCATTGTCTATGATGATAGTGTGGGGACCTCCATACCGGAATGTTATTTCCTTCAGGAACTTGATAGTAGTGCGTGAATCCATCTTTTTATCGGTTTAGCTTCAATCCACTTGGTGAACTTGTCGACTGCTACAAGAAAATGTGTAAATCCACTCCGGACCATTCGGAGAGGACCGGCCATATCCAAACCCCACACAGCAAATGACCAGATGAGTGGAATAGTTTTCAGTGCAGACGCGGACTTATGCGACAAGTTTGAGTAAAATTGGCATCCTTTGCAGTGATCCACGATTTCCTTACCCATTTCATTAGCGCGCGGCCAGAGAAAACGAGCTCGGTATGCTTTGGCAAAAATTGTCCGAGAGGACGCATGATGACCACATTTCCCAAAGTGAATTTCCTCCGGAATTAATTAACCTTCCTCACGAGAGATGCATCGCCGAACTACGACAGTTACACTTTCTGTGTAAAGTTGTCCATTCATTACAGTAAACGCCTTGGACCTACAGACAATATGTCGAGCTTCAACCTCGTCTTCTGGGAGTTCTTGCCTCAGTATGTATGCAATATATGGCACCGTCCAATCAAGCGTAATCACGAGAATCTCCATCACCAGATCAATGACTGCTCGGACATCAACTTCAGTCGGATTGGAAGTGTGTATCGCTTGCGGGGGCTCTTCAGTGAAGGGATCTTCTTGCACCGACGGAGAATGTAAGTGTTCCAGAAACACATTGCTAGGTACAGGCTTCTAAGTGGATCCAATCTTGCCTAGGTCGTTAGCTGCTTGATTCTTTAGTCGGGGAATATGGTGGAGGTCCAAACCTTCAAAGTTCTTCTCAAGCTTTCTCACTGTGTTGCAATATCCAGTCATGGCAGGGTTCCAGACATTCCATTCCTTCATTACTTGATTGACCACCAAATCCGAATCACCAAATCTGAATCACCGTATACCATCAGGCGCCCGACACCGAGTGAGATGGTCATACACAACCCGTAGAGGAGTGCCTCATATTCAGCTACGTTATTGCAGGAATCAAAGTGAATCTGGAGGACATAGCTGAGCTTGTCACCCTGAGATACCAATATAACGTCAGCACCAGACCCATTCAACATTGTAGAGCCATCAAAGAACATGGTCCAGTGTGCTGAGTGGATCTGAGTCGGTTGTTGTTGTTCTACGCACTCGGCCATAAAATCAGCAAGCGCTCGAGACTTGATTTCCTTCTTTGCCTCAAATTTTATATCAAAGTATAGGAGTTCGATAGCCCATTTGGCCACTCGACCAACCGCGTTTCGGTTGTTGAGGATCTCAGACAACGGAGCATCACTGACGACTGAGACTGAATGATCTTGAAAGTAGCGTGGCAACTTCTTCGCTGATAAATATATGCCATAGAGGAGCTTCTAATAATGAGGGCACCTTTGCTTCGAAGGAGTCAGCACTTCAGGAATATAGTAGACTGGACGTTGGACTTTGAAAGCCTTTCCTTCTTCATCTCGCTGGACAGTTAAAACAGTGCTGGCAACTTGATTATTTGTTACGATGTATAGGAGCAGGGTTCTTTGCGTGCGGAGCAGCAATCACCGGTTGGGTGGAAAGCAGGGCTTTTAGCTCGACAAACGTTGCTTCTGTCTCGGGAGTACACTGATGTCAGCTATGCTAATGCACAAAAGTCCTTCCAATGGCGCCAGAAACAGGTGTGTCGATGGCACCAGGAATCCTTCAGCTGCGGCTACGCCTTAAGGGACTTCCTAGGCAAGTATGCAAAGGATTTCCCCCGTGGCCTTGGAGCCTTGCGTTTGTGTTCCCTTGAAGCGGAAAGGGTGATGTACCACAGCGACGGTAAGTATTTCCCTCAGTTTTGAGAACCAAGGTATCAATCCGGTGGAGGAGTATCACAAGATCCTGCACAAACACAAAATCTTGCTCCCAACGCTATGAAGGGGTTGTCAATCCCTTATAGATTGTTTGCCAAGTGAGAACTGAAAGCAACAAAGTAACAAAGCAAAGTAAAAGCGGAGATGTAAACGATGGATGTGAATAGACCCGGGGGCCGTAGTGTTTACTTGTGGCTTCTCTCATGAAATCAAGTAGACGGCGGGTGAACAAATTACTATCGAGCAATTGATAGAACTGCGCAAAGTCGTGACGATATCTATGCAATGATTATATCTATAGGCATCATGTCCAAAACAAGTAGACCGATACTTTCTGCATCTACTACTATTACTCCACACGTCGACCGCTATACAACATGCATCTAGTGTATTAAGTCCATAAGAACAGAGTAACGCCTTAAGCAAGATGACATGATGTAGAGGGATAATCTCAAACCAATGATAAAAACCCCATCTTTTTACCCTTGATGGCAACTACTTGATGTGTGCCTTGCTTCCCCTACTGTCACTGGGAAAGGTCACCACATGGTAGAACCCAAAACCAAGCACTTCTCCCATTGCAAGAATCATAGATCTAGTTGGCCAAACAAAACCCAAGACTCGGAGAGACTTACAAGGATATCAAATTATGCATATAAGAAATCAGCAAAGTCTCAAATATATATCATAGATAATCTGATCACAAATCCACAATTCATCGGATCTCGACAAACACACCGCCAAAGAAGATTACATCGGATAGATCTCCGTGAAGATCATGGAGAACTTTGTATTGAAGATCCAAGAGAGAGAAGAAGCCATCTAGCTACTAACTACAGACCCGTAGGTCTGAAGTGAACTACTCACGAGTCATTGGAGGGGCGATGATGATGATGAAGAAGCCCTCCAACTCCAAAGTCCCCTCCGGCAGGGCGCCGGGAAGGGTCTCCAGATGAGATCTCGTGGAAACGGAAGCTTGCGGCGGCGGAAAAGTATTTTCGAGGCTCCCCTAATTTTTTGCGGAATATTTGGGAACTTATAGGCCAAAGACCTAGGTCAGGGGGTGGCCAGGGAGGCCACAAGCCTGCCCACCACCGCCTCCCCCTGGTGGCGGAGTGGGGGCTTGTGGGCTCCCTGGAGCCCACCTGGCTTGGCCCAAAGGCTCCCTGATCTTCTTTCGTTCGGGAAAAAATCATTTCGGGGTTTTTCTTCCGTTTGGACTCCATTCCAAAATCAGATCTGAAAAGAGTCAAAAACACGGAAAAAACAGGAACTGGCACTTGGCACTGAATTAATAAGTTAGTCCCAAAAAAGATATAAAAGGTACATAAAACAACCAAAGAAGTGAAGATAACAGCGTGAAACCATCAAAAGTTATAGAATCATTTGAGATGTATCATACACCCGAACACATCAGGCTTCTTCATGGGTCGGTATAAAGGCAATGCCTTCTCACCGAGGCGAGAAATAAATCTACTCAACGCCGCGAGGCAGCCTTTGAGCCTCTGGACATCATGCACACGCTGAGGGCTTTTCATTCGGATGATGGCGTCGATCTTCTCGGGGTTGACGTTGATCCCCCGTTCAGAAACGAGGAAAACGAGTAACTTGTCACCAGGAACTCCAAAAGTGAACTTAGCCGGATTCAACTTGATATCATATTTTCTCAGATTGGCAAATGTTTCTGCCAAGTCAGTCAGCATGTCGGAACCTTTGCGAGACTTGACTACAATATCATCCATATAGGCCTCAACATTCCGACTGATTTGATCAAGCAGGCATTTCTGAATCATACGCATGAAAGTAGCGACAACATTTTTGAAACCAAAAGGCATGGTGATATAGCAGAAACACCCGAAAGGGGTGATGAAGGTCGTTTTTATTTCATCTAGACCAAACAGACGGATCTGATGGTAACCAGAGTATGCATCAAGAAAAGATAAGCACTCGCATCCCATAGTCGAGTCAAAGATCCTACTGATGCGTGGGAGCGGAAAATGATCTTTCGGGCAGACCCGATTGATATGTTTAATACCAATACACATTCGAAGATACTTGTCCTTCTTGGGGACCATGACGATGTTTGCGAGCCACTCGGAGTGGTAAACTTCGCGTATGAACTTTGGCTCCAAGAGTCACACCACCTCCTCGCCGATTGCTTTCCGCTTCTCTGGTGTTGAACGACGCAAATGCTCGTTGACAAGCTTTGCTTTTGGATCAACTCTTAGACGGTGCGTAGCCAGTTCCCTAGGTACACCCGGCATGTCAAAAGGCTTCCATGCAAAGATGTCCTAGTTCTCACAGAGGAACTAGATGATCTCGGCTTCCTATTTGCTGTCGAGTGTCGTCGAGATGTTTGTCGGGGCAGCATTAGGGTTTGTCGGGTGGATGCTCACTTTTTTCGCTTCACCTGCTGACTGAAAAGTAGACTCAGAAGCGGGCTTCTTGGAGCGCATCAGATCGGCAGGGTCAGTGTTCTTCCGGTATTCCTCCAGCTCAACTACAACCATTTACTGTTCGGCGATCTTGGAGCCTTGTTGTAAGCACTCCTCAGCTCTCTGTCGATTCCATGTGACTGTGATCACACCCTTAGGTCCAGGCATCTTTATCTTGAGATACACGTAACATGGGCGTGCCATGAAACGGGCGTAATATGGATGACCAAGGATGGCATGATATGCACTCTGAAAGTCCACAACTTCAAATGTTAACTTCTCCTTGCGAAAGTTCCTATCAGTGCCGAATACCACATCCAGCGCAATCTGTCCGAGTGACCTGGCCTTTTTCCTAGGGATGACTCCATGAAACTTCATATTTCTCTCGCTGAGTCGGGACATCGGAATGCCCATCCCCTTGAGGGTATCTGCATACAGAATATTCAACCCACTTACTCTATCCATCAAAACCTTGCGAAGACAAACGCCTCCCACAACTGGGTCCATCGCCAAATCTTGTGGACCAGTGGTAGCGACGTGAGCAAGGTGATCCGACTGATCAAATGTTATGGGGGTCTAAGACCACTTGAGGTATGTGGGGGTGGTGGGGACAGCCATGTTGACCTCTGTGTTTATAACCTTCAAACGACTTTTGCTCTCCACATCAGCAAAAATCATCAAAGTGGCATTGACTTCTGGAAAATCATCTTTTTCTTCATCATCCTCCTTTTTAGGAGTTTTCTCAATCGACCGATCTTCTTTGAATTGTTGAATCAGCAACCTGCACTAATGAGTGGTATGCTTGGGCAATATCAAATTGTCGTCTTCATCTTTCTTCGTGTGGATTGCACACGGCAAATCTAGGACATCTGTTCCCGACTGATTCTTTGACTTCTTGGGAGGAAATTGTCCTTTGGACTTCCCCTTATTCTTTCCCTGTGCCGCGAGAGCAGCTGCTTCTGCCTGAGCGGAACCATCAGCCTTGCACTTCTGCTTCCGATTGGAATTTCCACAACCAGCATCATTGTCGACTGCCTTTACCTTACCGCTGCGGAGGCGGTCTTCCTCTTCGCCATTGGCGTATCGAGTGGCAATTTCCATCATTTTGCTCATGGATATGTCTCCCGTTCGACCAAACTTCAGATAAAGTTCCCTATACCTGACACCAGCCTTGAAGGGTCACCTCAGCGTCGCAGGGGCGGAGGTTACCTTAGCGGCGGCTGAAGGGTCACACCAGCCTCTGAATTTGACGGTTGAATGGAATCTGCTATCTTAGCGGCGGCTACAACATTCAGAACTGGAGAACGGAATACCTCGACATTGTTCTGAGGTCCACTCGGAAATAACTGTTGTTGACGTTGACCGGAAACTGGAGGACGTTGGTGGGCGTGCCCACTCGAGGGCTCTCAAACCTCGTCCTCGAGGCGGCTGAAACCAGGCGGGCTTTGCATCGATCCCACCATGAAAACCTCAGCTGCAGGATCACGTCTCTCACACTCATAAGGAACGTCAGACTGATCTCACGCCGTGTAGAACGCGCCACGTAGTGAGTCGGCGGGCTCAATAGCCGCAACCTGTGGAGACGATGCTTGGCGAGCCATCGCATGCCTCACCCATCGCTGGAGTCGCGAGCAACCGGGTCGCTTGTGGCGATGAACAACGGGGAGAACAATCGACACCGGAGTCGACGGCTGTTGAAGAAGAACGTCGCACGAACTTGCACGGAAGTGCGTCGCCCAACGGATCGGGAGTGCCTCAACATCGAGAGGCGCCTCCTGAAGCCATGCCGAGTCATCGGCAACAAAGGTGAGTGTGCCGAAACGGATCTCGTAGCCCAAGAACAAATCGCCGTCGGAAGACATGACGAAGAAGAAAATCACAAACTTGCTGAAAGTCGCTTAGACGCCTTGCCCACGGTGGGCGCCAACTATCGTGGGAACGAGTGTGACAGTAGAGGTGAGGGGTATGTAAGGAGAGGGCATAGTCCTAGTTACGACAAGTTTGTACACACGATGTATGAGTTTAGGCCCCTCTCTTGGAGGTAACAACCCTTGTGCCAGAGGGCAGAGTCCTACGTCTTAGTGCTCTGGAGCTCTTGTCGTGTGGAATGTGTGTGTTACAGGGGGTGTGAACCCTTGTGCAAGAGGGGAGAGGTGGCTTATATAGAGTGTGTTACCCCTCATCAAGGCCAGGCAAACAAGGGTTCGATTAATAGAGATAAAGGTGCATGTTACTGATAACGTACGTAATAAATATTACTTACGACGACCAGTCGAATGCCCGCTCGTTGACCTCCCTAGAGTGGCTTCTGAACTTTTGCGGTCAACTCGCTTCTAGTTCTTTCGAGTAAAAGTCTTCCGTCGAGTGGAGGGAGAAAGTCTCCAAGTGGATGTACTACCGAGTGAACCATATACCATGGCGAGTCAGTCGGAGCGTTCCTTGAAATCTTTAAGCCTTTAATGATTTGTCCTTGCGTAAGACATGTAGGTCAGTCCTATGACCCTACCCTAGGTACATATCCCCATCAGTCGCCACGTGGCCAGAAGGGTCATCAGCATATCGCTGCCACGTGGCTGCTCATGGTTGGACTTAGCGACGGTGCCGTCAGCTGCCGTCATATGAGGGGAAGATGTCGATGGCGCTATGATGTCAGCGGCTTTTCTTTGCCAACGGTTAGTCTCGGTATGCCGACGTACACGTTGCCGACGGCTGTATGAGGATGGCAGCCGTCGGCTTAGTGGTATCCCGACGGGGTTTGCCCCTATGCCGACGGCTATGGGCCATTGGCATAGAGCTTTATTCTGGTGATGATATAATACTAGCACTAGATCATGGTAGGCGCCCGTTGCTGCGCCCGTCCATTTTTTGGTAGGATGTTAGGAAATGGCATACATTGATGGCATGAAACACATAGCCGGCCGCCAAAAAATATAAGGAAAAACTCTGAAATGCAAGTAATAAAAAAGAACGATAATTTCTAAGTCATTCAGCTGCCATGTTGAACTACCAGCTCTTCACTAAGATGGAACAAGTTAACATCGAAAAATACATCGCCCAGTGTGCCAGTCATATACTTCAATAGTTTATAATGTAACAGATCAGAGACATCATTGTCCATATCCAAAATGAGAATACAAACATGGATCCTCAGTTAAACAACTACTATCACAGGAGACCAAAAAACATCAGCTGACCTAGAAGTTTCATTTCTCTTCAAAAATTCCTTGCAAGCGACTAAGTTGCACCTGTAAAGAATACACATGTTTAATCGGATGCATAGCAAAGAAAGTAACATGCAAAGATGACATGAGAATGGTACAATGGGCGCAATGGTTGTTCTTGGATAGAGATTTTAATTCATATAAAAATGGATGTTGATTTCATAAGTACAATAAATTTATCTTCAGTCCCAGTTAAAAAGTAATAATCTTCATCCAAGAAAGTGACGAATAAAACATGTACTTTCATGAGAAGGAAGCACATCTAGTGATTTATTTAACATTAACTTCATGATTGCAGTAACTTCAATGGTGGCAAGTGCAGTGACATAGAGGCTGACTAATAACCAAGAAAGGAAGAAAAATACATAAATACACAATAATAATATGTGGGCTTGGTCTATCTAACCATGTACTTTACCACAACTTCCAACTGGAGGAGCAGTCTAATGCATGAAATAAGAGTGACAAATTTATCTATGTCAAGAAAAAAAAAACCTTTCATGGACATCGGTTCTGTTGCACAAAAGTTTCTAGATCAGAACGACCCATGTAAACACCAAGTCTGGCCGTACCAGCTTCTTAATCCATGATCCACTCATAGGCATCTGAAACTGAAAGTACAAAATTAGCTATGAAACAAGACATAATAGCCAAGTTTATTTCAATGAGTGCGGAATATATACTATGAATCAAACAATATCGTTTTAGCGATATGGGACTACAGAAATTCATCTGGATTAATAAATATAATCGAAATGGGGTGATCGGCACGCGTATAAGAAACACCACGAAATTGTACAATCATCACCCTTTTGACTATAATCATATCATTTAACCTAACCATTGTTCTCATAACAGCTTACAAAATAAAGAAACGTGTCGTCTAGCTTCAACATAAATAACAACAATGTTAATGTGATCTGCTCATATGTAAAGAACCTTTCCGAATAATAGTGTACAATGCATTTAAAAATATTGTGGAATTGCAAAATTAAGCAATATTGAATTAGCAAATTGATCCTGCAAAAAATACATGAATGCAATTTGTGACAAAACGAAATCCTAGTCCTCTATCTTTTCGAGCAATATTCAGATCGAAAGAACCAAATGGAATAGGAGGAAGAAGATATGAGCGGTAAGAAGAAACAATGGAATCGTTACCGCAGATCGAAGGGGGAAACCGATGACCGCCGCTGCTCCATGAATTAATGAAACGATGGCGAACATTGGGCAAACAAATAACACAACGCCGCCATCTGAAAATTAATCCACTACCTGGAGGAAGGCCACTCAGATGGATGAGGAGAAGGTGCTTGAGTGTAGCCACCGCCATCTCCATCGTGGAGTGCAGGCTGCTGGGGAATGTCGAGTGCGAGGAGGCCTGTGTAGTGGAGGCACGGGAAAGTCGCAACCGCGGACGGGTGGAGAGGGGGATGAAGCCAGCAATTAATCATGGATGCCAAACGGAGGGCAAGGTTGGGAGGCGACATCCTCACGGTGAAGAGGATCGGGATGAGCGAGGGATCGAGCCGCCAACAGGGAGGAAGAACGCGGCCAGGGAGGGGTCGCTCCGTCGTCTTGGATCCCTTTGTCGCTTTATTGGAACGACATCGCAGATGGGCCGTGCTCGGCCCAATCAACCAGAGGAGTCCAAAAATGCCACCGGAGTAGCTGCCCCGCGGACAGCAAGCCGGGTTGTGGCCAGTTTGCACGAAAGCAGTCCCACGTGCATCCAACAGACACAAACACCCAGATCAGCAAAACGGCCAAAAATTCAATTCGTTGAGAGGGCAGGGATTAGGATCAGTTTTACTGTCCTTAATATGTGTTTGCATGCTTACATATTATCTTGTGTGTATCTTTCAGTTGCTCTACGACGTGCTCACTCTTGGTGATGCGGAAGTACTACTCACGGTACTCGTCCTGCGATAAATATTATTGTTGTTACTGTTATTATTGTTGTTGTCCTAAATAATGCATGCCTTTAAATTTCTCCACAAACTGCTACTCCCTCGTCTCAAAATAAAAGATTTTTCGGGCATTATGACAGCGTATTCAAAAGGCAATAATTTTAAAGCCAGTCGCCACCAAATACTACATTCCAAAGGCTATTTCTTGCTACTCGTTGATACAGACACAAACTACTCCCTCCGTCTCAAAATTTTTATCTTAGCTTTATCTAGAAATAAATATATCTAAATACTAAAACTTTACTGGATACATTCGTATCTAAACAAATCTAAAACAAAAAATTTAAGATGGAGGGAGTATTATATATACAACTAAACAAGGAGTTACCTATTTCCTTGCCTGTACGCTTTTCCAAGTTAAGGCTATCAATTTGTTCACTCAAATGGTGGAAGAAAATGTACAACGTTATGTGTGTGGAGAGATCGGAGGTATAACGAATATTTAAGGACCGGAGCGGAGGAAGGCTCACGAATAAACATGGGTCACATGCAGATGCACCTCATTGTTCTCCACTTGTCAAGCAAGTATTATTCCAATTTTAGGTTATTTTATTAAAAGGTGGTACACGGGTGTCAAACAAATTTTCTATATTAAAACATATGTCAGCATACAAAAGTGTAAACTCATAAAACAGAAAATAAAATCACCTATGTGTCTTATAATGGAGGAAGTGCCATTTTACGCACTCATGGATGTTGTGCGGTTGGGTAAATGTAACACCGCTAGAGTGGTTCTTTTCTTTCACCCATGGTTGAGCCGTCATGTTTTAGAACTCCTCAGTTAATTAATGAATGAAAATAATAAATCTTCTACTTTGTTTTGGAAAAGAAAACATTAGTCCATCTAATTTCGTTGTACGCGTTAAAAATTGCAAGTGATCATCAATATGGCAACCTAATATTTATAAACAAAATATAGTAGGAAAATATACCTATCTAAATAAACTGATAACAAAGTACGCTTACAATTACTTAATTATTTCCTTCGTTTTATCTCTTCCTATCATAATAATAAAGCGAGTACGGTTTTTGTCGTCCGTCTTGGCTTTTTTGCGTAAAAGTCCCTCCGTTTTCGAGCATTCAACCCGTAGTCCCTGATTAAGTTAAAAAACGTTTCACTTTTACGTAGCGCCCCCAGGCTTATCAATTCCCGTCCTCAACCGCAGGGCTGACGGGAGAGGAGGCGATGGAGCTCGGGGCGGGGCCTTGTCGCCGACGACGCCAGGCCGAGGGGCGGTGTGCGGGACCGAGGAGGCAGGGTCGAGGAGGTATGGCGCGTGGACGTAGGAGGATAAGGAGGCGGGGTGGACGAGGCGGTGTGCGGGCGCAGGAGGATGCTCCGCAGCGAGGATCCCGTTCCCGTCGCGTCCCCCGTCCCGGTCGCCGAGCCCCTGCGTACGAACTGCGGCCTCCTGTTCAACGTCGGCCGCGGGCTGGAGCTGCTGCTGACCTCCGAGCCTTCCGAGAAGGCGATGCACTCCTTCTCGCCGCGCGACCCGCGCTGGATGGACCACCACGTCGGGTACCCGGACTGGCTCGCCGACGTGAGGATGGAGGTCAGGCACGCGCTCCGCTCCCCCTCCTCCAGCTCCACATTTGGCGACGTAGGGAACCTCTCGTCTCGTCTCTGAAGGTAGAGTGGCCATAGGAGCACCGACGTGGTGAGCTTCCCCTTTCCCCCATCTACACCCAGATCTGAAGATCAACTACAGTTTGTACGCCCCCATCTACACCCAGATCTGAAGATCAACTATAGTTTATACGTCTTGGTTATACTCTATTTCAGTTTGTACACATATCGTTTTGGTTAAACTCCTGTCTTAGATGCCATAGCTGAAACTAGAGCAAACTGTGTTTGTGCATCAAGTTTTGGTTCAGTTTTGGATGACTGAAACTAGGTAGAGCATACTCCATTGTAAAATTAGACACTAAAAATGGTGCACAGAGATGTTAATCTATTTAACCGCTTTAGAGCATACTCCATTGTAAAATTAGACACTAAAAATGGTGCACAGAGATGTTAATCTATTTAACCGCTTTCTCAGATCAGTTTAACACAATACTATTTGGATGTGTTTTCGTAATAGTGGTTATATACTCTTTATAAATTTATTCATCAATATGATTTCTCAATTTTCTGTGTCGTACATTTTATGTATCTTTACTCATCAAAAAACAAATACGAGCAAGACAGTTACAGAAAAATTACTTGCAAGCATATTGTGATTTACTTCTTTACAGGGTACTTATTTTTTCTTTACAGAGTATTCTATTATATCTGTATAATCTCCTTTGTTGGTCTCATGCTGACCATGTGAGAATATGTGGAACTCTTTTTTGTCTGTCCTGAAGGTTGTTGACTGCATAATCTGTGGTGATCCAGACTCTATTGGTTCACACTCATTGAGTTCGTTTGTGAAGGTATTATATCTTCACATGGTACATTTACGTTTTTTAGTAGTTAATTGATGGTTTGATACATGATACATTTCATGTAGAGGGTGCTAGAGCTGCACTTAACTTGCGAACATCATCGCCTTGTTCTTCTTGACAACGTAAGGACCACCAACTTCCATCTGAGAGCGAGACCGGTCGAGCGCTTGCACGCCTCAAGTTTTGTTTTTGGCATGATAACAAGGGTTGCTGCTAGACAAGGAAGATCCATATGGTTGACTTGCGCCACTGTAAGAAAGGAAAGGTTTTGTTTTTCGCCTACCATATCGATCCGCCCCATCTAAGACATCGACATGGTTGTTGGACTGTTGATTGCCATTTGTTCCTCCCGGTGAGATGACTTGCATTGCATACCCTTGACAGACATGGTCGGATTGTTTATCACCATCCTCAGTTCCAGTGAGATGAGTAGAATTCTTCAGTCAGCCAGCCGTGTGCAGTCATGGTTGAATTGTTTCTCCGGCGCCTACTGTTTTGGTTTTGGTGTTAAGTTGGGCAGAACTTGAATTGCAATTAGTAGTTGGGTTAACCACATCGCTAGCTATGTGAAATGGGTAGGTATGTTGTCAACCGAGTGGTTAGGCTCCATCTATAATTAGTTAGCTCGGGGAGGGCGCGGATGAGGCGGGCAGCGATTTCGCTGCCGGTCTTACTGTTCCGACGAGAGGGTTCGGGGAGGAGCGAGCGGAAGAGGAGTATTCGGATTGGGCTGATGGGTTGGTGGAACGGTGGATCTGATGAGTAGAAGACGGTTGTTGTTGCCGTGTGTCTTCTTAGACTGACCGGTTCATATGTGGTTCTCTTGAATGCTTCACTTTGGTTCGTGAGCATAGCAGCGATCTGGTAGTGGAGTGAGTCCTCTAGCTTGTTTGATATATGTGATAGAGACGGGATACTTTAACTTCTGATGAGCAGCGCAAGATTAAATCCACAACTGATGATGAAACATGAAATTCAATCTGAAACAGCCTTACAAGAGCACGCACATAGTTCCTGCTGGTTATGCTGAGTGACCGGTGATGAGCTCAAATGACCATGCCTAGCTTCAGAATTGTTCATCATCCCTCCTGTCCTTTTTTTCCAAAACCTGTTTAGCAGATTTTTAGCGTCAATTTTCAGATGGAGTGTTAATTCTGTTTTCAATGATTCCCATCCACTTGTGACCTCTCTCCTTCATGACACCCGTACAAACACCAAGTGACACATAAGTTATTTTAATAATAGATAAGAGAGCTACAGCCGGACCCCTATTTCATCCCTAAACGCCCGAACGTTTGTCCGATGCAGAAGCTAATCACAAACTTTATTTATTGCTCAATAATACTTTTTATACATAAAACAAGTTGTGTCTTTTTTATACATGAAACAAGTTGTGTTTTTTTTGCCCGGTGCAACGCACGGGCATTTGTACTAGTATAATATAAAATGTCGTAAGAAGAGGTTCTGGATTCCTTGCTGCGGTTAACTGTCTAGGTTAGCTTTTTGCTCTCGTGGGATGGGGCTCAGGCGTATGGAGGGCGGTGCTTCATCTCCGAGTCTCTTTTTTTGGATAAGAAGGCTAAGACCCCCGGCCTCTGCATCAATCGATGCATACAACCATCTTTATTACTTATTCAACAAAGGTCTGACAAGAACATACATCAAGCCAGCTGAAGCCCCCACTCACACCTACAGAAGGCGATAATGTGGAGTGCTCTCACTCCTCATATCTAAAACCGGTGTCGTCGCCAATCCATCCATATAACGTATCGAAACTAACAGCCGGTGCAACAAAACTAAAGCGTACACCACATGCACACGTTTTAGAAGCCGCCATCATCATCGAACCGCTGACCCATCTTCAGGATAGAAATCCGCATCATCCATGCCAGTCTGGCAATCCTTCGACGCCACCACGGCGCCCAACGATGCCACCTTCCTGCACTCATCCATCCAAACGCGAAGACTCTGTAAGATCTGTCATGCGTAGCACGTGCCGAACAGGCGTGAAAAAGCGTATTACCTGTCGGCCAGGCATGACCTGACATCACCACCGAAGCTCCGTACAGGACGAAGACGCTCCACCTCCTGCCTTTATCTTCCAGCGCTGCTCCACAAATGATGCTCCCTAGAGAGGAATGACACCGCAATGCCGCCATCGTCCGATCTGGAAAACCAGATCCTAGGGTTTCCCCTGGAGCAGCACGAGTGGATCGACCTCCCTGCGCTCCTTCATCCAGACGCGAAGACTCTGTAAGATCTGTCGTGCGTAGCACCTGCCGAACAGGCATGATAAAGCGTAGCACCTGTCGGCCAGGCATGACCTGACATCACCACCGAGCCTCCATGCAAGATGAAGACGCTCCACCTCCTGCCTCTGTCTTTCCAGCTCCGCTCCACAAACGATGCTCCCTGGAGAGGAACAACACTGCAATGCCGCCATTGTCCTATCTGGAAAACCAGATCCTAGGGTTTCCCCTCGAGCAGCACGAGTGGATCGACAATAGTTACAGGACGAAGCCTTCATCAAGTTAACGACGCAGAACCCCGCCATGGTCCACCGTCGGCTCGGTTTTCATCGGCAACTATGTCCCCCCGACTCGCAGCCAGTACCCCGGCGGAGGGAACGCCGCCACCACTCGGATCCGGGTTAGCCGTCGCCACCGCCAATACCGGATCCGGGCTGAACGCCGATGCTGCCATCCGCCGGCGCCCCGCATCGCCCCTCTGGCAGCTCCCCATCTCCAGCCCGATCCAGATCGAGGACGAGGGGATCCACCACCACCGGCCAGCCCCGCCACCACAGCTCTGCCCAGCACATGGCCTGAGCTCAGCCGCCGCCGAAACAGCGCCGGAGAGCCACCACGCCACGACGCCCGAAGCTAACGCCGCATCCCACCATGGTCACCCTGTCCCGCACCAGAGCAGCCGCGTGAGGAGCCGATGAGTGCTCCGCCGCCGCCGGCGGCGGCAAGGAAGGGGAGCGCTCCTGGCGGCGGCGGCGCAGACGCCCTCCCCGTCGCAGGCGGGGAGACGAATATCTCCGAGTCTCTTTTTGGGCTCCAATCTTTCTTTAACTCCGGTGTACATTTCTGAAGTCTTCATAATGCGGTTAGTTAGGTTTTTTCGTTGTATATGGCGAATTTTATATAAGACACTTCAGATCGATTCAAAGGTTTAGTAGTGATGACTGCAGCTCTGGGTCGTTGGAACTTATAAGCACACATATGGAGACTTTCCAGTTATCCTTGATAGAGGCCAGCCTGTGTAGGAAGATGCGTCAATAGCTCATTTCGACGACGATAGTGATTGTTTGGTGCTCCACGTCAATGGAAAAAAATAGCTAGTCGCTACAGTAGATGTGAAGCAAGCATCTTCTTGCCAAGGGAACACGTACGACCTCCTCTCTGATCTTTCTCGTTTTCCTTGCTGAAGAAGAGTCACACGTCAAATCTCAATGAGGATCATGGTAGGTCACAGTAAGAACAAATACAATAAAGTACAGTTAGTAGGCTGTAAGGATTAAAATACTATATTTTTGTTGAGTTGGATGAGAGAGAAGGGAAGCGAGCTCTTCATGAAGAGCTAGCTCTAGCACGTGCTCCTATGTGCTTTGTGAGAATGAAAGGTGAATCATATATGATAAAAGTAGTACTCTTTTATAGCTAACTACTCCCTCTATCCACGAATAAGTGTATATTTAGCTTTAACATTTGTCCATAAAAAAGTGTACATCTATCTTCTCAATGCACTATAAAGTAGAGAAAAAATTATTCTCTCTCATCACACGGTAATCAAGACCAATAACATTTAACACATGGTCTCCTTACTTTCTACATGCGCTTAGCTCATTGGGTGTGGAGTAATTAAAGATGAGAGAGATGATAGCTTGCATCTTTTCAATTCAGTTTTTTTACTTCACTCTATAATTTGTCTTAAAATTTCTATATGCACACTTATTCACGGATGGAGAAAGTATTATACAAGGTAACTATAAGATGGGCTATAAGATGACTTATAGCCAGTAGTTGGCTATACTATTAACCATGCTCTAAGAGCAAGTACAATAGTATAGCCAGCTGCTGGCTATAAGCCATTGCCATGTCATCTGTAGCCCATCTTATAACCAACATGTATAATAGTTCATTGCAAAAGTGTATTACTTCTTTATTATATGATCCATCTTTCATACTCACAAAATGCATAAAAGCACGTGCTAGAGCTGGCTCTTAGCTAAGAGTCCGCTTACCTTCTCTCTCCTCTTTTCTTTCCTCTAACTAAACAAAAATATATTAGTTTATTCCTTATAGGCAGCTGATTCAACTATATTGTACATGCTTTAACCTGCATATTTAACGTTGTACATACTAGGGGCAAACCAGGAATCCGTTCGAACTAATCTAGTTATTAATGCAAAGAGTCTGATAATCATGGAATTCGTTTTTCTTACAAAGGCTATATTTTATTGACTGAAATAGCACGTCATTCGTTTGGCTCTGGTCTTCTCTTTTATGAAATTAGAATGTCTTTCACAGAGCATACGGAAGGATCCCGCAAAGAAAAAAAAGAGCATATGGAAGGACTAGAATGGGTTACGAAAACAGCACAACATTTTTCTATGCTGGAAAGAGGCATTAAGAACGGTTGCACATCGTAGCTATGAATATTCTCGATGACAAATCACTTTCTTATTATTTCTTCCATTGCATGTTTCTATCAACGTAGGGAGCGTTGCCGATAGTGACAGACTAACTGATAAATTTGATATATTAATATTCCCACTGAACCTTTGAAAGTGTTGAAACTCAAGATCTTTCCTTTCGGCTAGATTAGGCGATATTGCCGTGCAGGCGACATGGCCTTGTTAAAAGTGTTGGTTCGAAACATGGTTGAACTCCTCAACATCCGCTCACACACCTAAAACGGCCCCTTCTTGAATGCTAAACCGGTCCCTTTTTGAATGCTTTGTCTAGTGGTATCGTATTTAGACCAACTCTAGAAGACCCTGCAAAAGACGTAAACCCGTAAAATTCCGGCGAGTATGCGGTTCGACCCATTTTTCCGGTCAGAACAGAGCCCGCATACTCGTCCGGCTCGTAAAACTTTTTTGCCGCGGCCCGCAAACCGCACGCCCCGATCACTATGGGCGTGTTTGATTCCCTGGGTAGCTTCACGCTGCATCGCATGAGGGATCCAGGATGAGCATGACCAGGTTGACTTGATGCAAAGATGAAAAGAGATGAGTGTTTGGTGAACATGCATGAGATGGCTGCACGAGATGGGGAACGAAGATCAAGCGGCAGCGCAGGGCGGCGGGATCCGGGCTCGACGGCTCCAGACGAAGGGATCTGGCGTGCGATGGCGCTCGCTGGCAGAATCCAGCGTATGGCCATGCGAGGCGGCAGGATCCGCCGATCCGGCGCGCAGCGACGGAGATTGGTCGGGGACGGCGGCGGCGACGCTTGGGAGAGGAGGGCGGCGGCGACGCTTGGGAGAGGACGACGGCGGCGATGCTTGGGAAAGGACGCACGAGAACGGCGGCGGCGACGCTTGACAGGGACGGCGGCGGCACCTGGTCTATGCGACTGCTTCGGACAAAATCAGAAGAAGAAAGAGGAACGAGCGAGCCTGCACGCGAGCTACGCTCGAAACGTGCGTTTCCGTGAGCCTGGCTGAGAGGCCTAATTTTGCATCCACCGGGCCAGGCTGGAAAGCCCATACAGTGTACCAAACAACTAAGTTTTGCATGATGGATACAAGCCACATGCAGTGCAAGGAACCAAACACCCCCTATATCTACGGTTCCGCGACGCGTTTGCGGGTCGAAACCCTATCCCCCGCCGTCGTCGAGCCACGCAATTCCCCACCCCCTTCTTCACATTTCTCGCCGTCGGTGACTACCTTCCGCCTCCAGCCGCCATGTGGGGCCGCATTTGGAGCTCCGGACGCAGCTTCGGCAGCAGATCCGGCGGCGGCAACGACCCCGAGCGCGAGAGGAGCGTCCGCTCCGACGCCGCGAGGAAGCGCGGGGCGAAGAGGTGGACCAACCGCGGCCTCTCGCCGCCGTCGAGCTTCCTCGTCGGGGAGATGGAGGAGTACGGCCGTCGGCATGGCCGCACGCCGTCCTCGGCCGCGGGCTCCTCCTCTTCTATGCCGGGAGCTCCTCCTCTTCCGGCGCGCGCCTTCTCTCTATGAAGAGGCAGTGGTCGGAGGAGCCGGAGGAGCCAAAGGGGTCGGAGGACGTCGAGGAGGAGCTCGTCCCCGTCAAGGAGGAGCCCGAGGAGCTCGGCCGCCGGGGAGTCGTCGGGCCGGAGGACTTCGTCGCCGACGTGGACGTGGTTGCGACCGCCATTGCCGATCGTAGCGTGCGCGAGGAGGCGGAGCGCCGGCGCCACGACGAGAAGATCGAAGACCTCGAGTGGCGGCAGGCGGTCGAGGCCAACCTCGCAGCCAAGGCGAAGGACGGCGAGTGGCGGCGCATCCGCGATGAGCAGAGGGCGATGTACATCATTCTCTGCAGCTCCGGCGAGGAGGATTGAGCTCCTCGGAGGCGTCGTCCATGGCCGCGAGCTTGCCGCCGTGAGATCCCCACCCCCTAGTACTAGTACTGATGTAGTATGTAGTATGAACTAGTGTTTGCAGTGCTTGATCATGTAAAATATATGTAGTATGAACTTCCCGCAAAACTATATTTTTAAATTATGCAGTTTCATCTACGGTTTTTGTTCTGCCGCGCATGTTTTCGACCCGCAAACGCGATCTTCGTGAAACCGCAAACGCTTTTTGCGGGTCGAGATTTCACGGGGTCTGCTAGAGTTGCTCTTACCTCTTAATTTAATCATGTGTGCATCACATGATGCATAGGTCAAGATTTTTTTTCCTCTGTTCAAAAGTTCATTATTTATGTAAAACCGGGGAGATTATCATGAGAGGCCGGTCCATTTTGTAGTTGGTTTCACTATATTTTAATATATAGTTGTGAATAACATATGATTATGTACACCAATTAATAAGGAGGCAAAGATGTTAACCTCTGCATTGATTTTGTTTTTCCGTAGCTCATTCAGTATTGTCACCGTCTCATTACTCCCTCCGTATTGACGTATCTGACACGGTCATTATCAGAATCCGTATAGAAACATATTTCCATGAAAGAAACACGAGTGCTTTCATTCTGTGTATTTCAATCACATTATGCTTTGAAAGAGACAAAGTGGTTGTAGTCTGTCAATTACTAAGGCACGGTCATTTTTCATTAATTTTCTGCTAGATGTTGTTCGTTTATCCGTTGCAGATATCCGTATCGTACTATTTATCATAGCAATGCTTGTGCACCCGTCTTGTTTAATACCTGACGGAAAGGACCATACCTTCGTCGCTATTGGGCGACCACCTGCAGCTAACACCTAAGATCCCGTTTGGATTAGCGTTTTCTTTCGTATAGGACCGGTTTAGAATATACGCCTCAGCGTCTCGTTTTGTTTCCGTACGAAATTTCAACTACGCCGGTAATTTACACCTGTACAATAAATATAAGGCCCTGCTTGGAATGGATGTATTTCAATACGAAGGTGTATAACTTACACCTGTAATTTACTGACCGCTGTGCAAATTCCAACCGGAAGTGAAACGACGGAGGCAGGTCTGTATTTTCTACAAGTGTATTTACAAGAGAAATGGTGACCCAAACAGAGCGTAAGTATAAAAATTTACACCCATACCAAGCAGGGCCTAACAGGGTCCATTTTTGAATTCGTACTCATTAAAGATTTCGATTTCTCTTTATAGATATCGATTAATTAATTAACAGCAGAGGTTTGGTAGCTCTTCATTAGCCAAATGGTGTTTGGCAGATGTTTAAGGAGCCTATAGTTTGAAATTTTGAATGGTTAGTCAAGAGATTTAAAATAAAGATAAAAAAAATTGTATGAAACTTGTAAAATTTATTTGTTTTCTTTATTTTAAAATGATGGTGTTTGGTAGCTCTTTTATATGATCATTTGTGGACTACCCAAAAAACCGGGTTTAAAAAAAAGTATGCCTACTTTAATTCATTTATTTTCTTTTTTCATAATATAAAACACATATAATTATATAATGTCTCTATTCGGAATAACTTGTCACTCAAATAAATGTATTTATCATTAAAATTTGTCTAGATATGTTCATTTCAGCTACAAGTAATTCTGGACGAAGGTTGTATATTTTTAGAGATTCATACACAATCTCTCTTTTGAACGAAACCACGAGAAATATTTTGAAACAAAGGAAATACTATACATCTTATTTATATATCGGTGAAAATATCCAAACTTTTTGCGTTTGATTATGTATTCAATATTTTAAAGGGCTACGACATGGAGCCTGGGTTCCAGATTGCATTTTCACTGAAGTCCCTATTATTTCTTTTGAAATGAACTATATATAAAAGAATAAGTTATAATTGTAACATCAATGCCATACAAGTGAAATTAAATATAGGCCTTATTTATTCTTTTGATGAAGAAAATAACGTAGAAGTTCAAAAATTGACCCCTCTAGCTGGCCACCGTTCGCCGGCTAGGGGTGGCATTTGCAAACTGCCTAGATGGCAGCTTTAGAGCATCTGCAGCAGAGTCCTTAAATCAGGGAATGGAAAATGCGATTTTCAGTTTGCAAAAACACACAGTTTTAGGATCGATTTAAGTTGCGCTCGAATAGACCGCTTAAACTTAAACTAACAAACTGAACATTCGCTTATATTTGTTTCCACATCTTCTTCTTTCTTTCGTATGTGTCTACGGCTAGCTAGCTCGCTTCTACAAAGCCGGCGGACAACGCTCGAAGAGGTTAAATACGAAGCCGTCGACGTTGAGGACGGCTCCCATCGTCATAGCTAGCTCCCGTCGGGGGCTAGCTAGCTAGCTCCAATTGATCCACGAGCTAGCTAGCTAACTAGCGTCATCGTGTTTTAATTGATCCGCAAGCTAGCTAGCTAGCTCCCGTCGTCATAACTGCCCATCTACCCATTGCCGACATTCCTATGAGCTCCTTCGGAGGCTCACGGTGCAGCTGTCGTAATATAAGCGTCGTGTTTCCGGTGAGATTCCGACGAGTTTTGTGGCGGGAGATCATCGGAGCCCGTGTGTGCACGGTGAAATTTTCCCTTGTCGCATAGTGTTGACCGGTTTACATGAGAACCTCTATTTAGCATTTAAATCTATAAATAAAAGGGTTGTGTGGTGTATTCTTAGGGGTTGAAAAAGTTTACGAGTTTGATCGCTTTTATAGGCTCTATTTAGGGTGCTTTGACACCGTGGAACTAAAAACGTTGATTTTTATGGGTTTGACCACTTTTAAGGGGTCTATTAGAGATGCTCCTAGTGTTCTTGGGATGATAGTTTTAGGATATCTTTGAGGGTGACCCGTAAATCACGCGCATCCATTGAGACAGTTCTATTTGAACCACGAAAGCCATCCAATATATACTGACTTTCTCACTTGTATCAATTCGAAGAATTGTCCGGATGCATTTTATTCCGTAAACCCGAGACAAACGTAGGAAGGATTTGCGGGTGCCCGGACAACACCTAAGCCCATGTCTGAACGTCCTGACCCACCTCAAGAGCTTCTCTCTCGCCCGCGTGCATTCCCATCTGGTGCAACGTGCCCGCTTTCAAAACTTTGTAGAGCGCGGTGATCCACATTGGAGAGGGCTCAGGGCGGATACGATGTCTTGCTGCCTCCGTTATTGAAGCGGTGTGCCGACTGACGGCACCGCCCACTGCATGCCCGGTAGAACATGCCTTCATTAAACATGTTTGAAAGCTGAGAAACCTACTTCGTCAACACATTCGTTCCCGAGCGAGCGACATTAAACACAGCGCCTGGTAAACAACTCCCGCTTGCCCGCTCTTTAAAGGAGCAGAGATACGGCGACACTGATACGGCGATACGGGATACGGCAATTTTTAAAAACAACAATTCGGCGATACGGCAAGCATATATAAATAATGATGAAATAACATGCAATAAAAATAATAAATGTATGAGATGATAACAAAATAACGGCTCACTGGTTGCCTAATTGCTTCCATACCTTATTGTTTCTCATTTAAAAATCTCACTATCATCAATGAATAATACGGTCAATCGGTCATAGACTGTCACAGTACAATTTAGACTATAATACCTATTAATATGACAACATAAAATTAACAAACCTTTTAAAATTAAAAATTTGAGATTGTCAAACGATAAACATATATAAAGAGCAACTTTGGATTGCACGAGTGAGCCAAATAATGGATTGCACAAGCAATATTCTTAACAAGCACTTTTATCCAACTATTACATTAGTACAGTTCACGCGCACTACCTATATGAACAGATCAACGATACATCAAGGCATGGGCAATACACAACTACGATACTTCGAGGATACGTGTATCGCCATTTCTTTTAAATTGAAAATGACGATACTTTGGGGATACCCGTATCGAAGGCGTATCTCAAATATCGTAGTATTGGCGAAGTACTGAATGGCGATACACAAATTTCTGAAGTATCGGTGCTTCGTTGATCCCATGTGGGCCAGCCCCGTCGCGTCATGGCCCCCGTCTGGGCTCCACGGAATCAGAGGAGCTCCCCTTCCCCTTTGGCTGAAGCCCCCTCTTTGCCAATGTGGGCGGGCTGTCGGACATGAAGAAGACAAAGAGATCCATCAGACTTGCCATAGACTAGTGTATGATATCCGTGTCGTGGAATGAAGCTCCACCCAACCTTACGTACACTTTGTTTTACTTTTTAAATTAAAATACGTCAAAATATAAACGTTTTTGTTCAAATTCATAAAGTGTTTGAAATGTATGCGGATAGCGTTGGATAACGGTCTCCGTATCCGTGTCTACGGACTGACATGTGTCCGCAGACATATGCTGAAAAAAATTGTGAATCGTCGTTGGGGAAGCCCTTAAAAAGCATGCTATTTTATTGATTTTTATGCAGTTTTCATTTAAAACTGCCAACATCAGATCTTGATCCTGTAGCGTGTGAAGGCGTCGCTCGATGCATGTTACTGGCCAACAGTCCCTAGGAAACATTGCAGTAAAAAGAAGTATTTTTATGAAATGTTTTCAATTAGTATTCTTACAAAATCAAATACAACCAAAATATTTAGACACGGTGTATTAATTTTTACCTTGTTTTTATTTTCTGGCATTAATAAAGTAATCAATCAATAAGAAAAATGGGACGCGTAGTATATCAGATGTGATGGTCAATTCATTACGTGCAATGATATTAATTAACAAATTAATATTTACTTCTATTGTTTTCTTCATTATCTTGGTCACGGTACATAATCTAAGATGATTTATACATCAAAATAAAAGGAATACTATTTTTCATAGTAGCTCGGAAACAGGATTTAGTATTATGTTGACTAGGGCGATGGAGGATCGCGATCATATCTATCACTTTCTTTCTTATTAAGATAGGATGCACTCGAAGGAAACTCTGCTTAATCGTATCCGTATTTGCCTGCTATTAATAGCAGAGTAGTAATGATTGTGGCGACAGAGACAACTAACCCTTTGTCGCAGTTATGAATAGCCACCAGTCCAGCCGTGTCCATTTTTTGGTAAGCTAGCTCACTCACCATTTTTAATGATGAACTGATTGATGGCAGTCGCTATACGTTGCGTACACTTGGGTTCAGTATGCGTTCTTGCTTTGACCATGGTAAGAGCTCTAGCAAACCCCGTATAATATATATTTTTTATTAAATAATCGTTAAAATATGGATCGGGATAAAAAATAATGTCAGAGCACAACCCGCAAACGCGTCCGGTCCGTAAAAAAATTTGTGGGACGCGGTAAAAGTTCGTCCTCAATCTTTAGATTCAAGGGGTCGGAGACCCACCCGAGCTCGCCCCTTATTCACAACGAAATTTGGCACGAGGAAATTTTCCGCGCCGTTCCCCCCTCCTCGGCAGTCGTTGCCCCGCCCACCGCGTGCTGTAGACCTTCTTTCTCACCATTCTTCACTGTCATGGAAGCCTTCCAACCGGCGGATCTCGTCAACGTGGAGGTCGCGCATGCGCAATCCCGTCCGGTGGATCTCGTCACCGGCCATGTCGCCCCCACTCCCGTTGTGGCCAACACGCCAGCCCGCAAGCGGCAAGGCAACGTTGTCGTGCAGGACGGCATTCCGGCTGACCCAGCCGAAAGGGAAGGCGCGTCGGGCGCCGTCGCCGCTGCGCGATCTGCCCGACCGCCGGCGGGAAAGATGAACAAGGTTTCGGGCATGAAGCGGAAGAAGGTTCCTATGAAGAAACCTCCGGCCACTCCATCCGCCCCGGCGAGACGTTCCCTGACGGTGCCTTCCTACGGTGCTGCTTCCACCGCAGGCTAGGTGTTCGATGAAAGGGCCGGAAGGTATGCATCTTCTCTCACTTATTTTTGCTACGATTATTCGCCCATCAAGATGTGCTTTCACTCGATATAGCCGTGGTTCGAACAATGCCGCTGCCGAGTTCGTGCACTTGTTGGCCACCAACGCAGTCGACATCGATCAAGCCCCGATCGGTGGTTTCGATTACAAGAAATTAGAGGGTGGCGTTGATGACCACGGTGGTGAATACGAGGTGGAGGAGATAGATGAGGGGACATATCAACAATCGCAAGGAAAAAAGCGTGAGATCAAAAAACTACACGATCTTGGAAGATCAAATGTTGATCAAGGCTTACAGTTCGGTGTCTACGGATCCTTGCACGGGTGTGTCTCAAACCACGAGGACGTATTGACAAAGAATTGAAGATCAATACTTCCATTTGATGACCAAGTATCCCAACAGGACAGCACGGACCTTTCGGTCACTCCAAGGTCGTTGGGATGTGATCAAACCGACTTGTAGCCTTTGGGCAGCTTGCTTGGAGCAAGTTCACAATGCTCCTCCTAGTGAAACCGTCGAATCCGACTATGTGAGTTGATTGCAATCAAATGATTCCATTGGTTTGCATAATGTACAATGGTTCCAGCAGTTTGACTTTGTTTCTATTGTGTGGGAAAAAAATTGCCCAACAACGGTACAAATACATGGATGCTTCTGAAGGCAAAATTTTTAAACTAGAGCATTGTTGGGAATTGCTCAAAAACTGCGACAAGTGGGCGTTGATTTACAGAGAATCTTGAAGAGGAGGATGCTTGCGTGTTATGGTGGCGATGGTTTATCCAATGGAATCGGAACCGATGATTTCTGTGTCGGAGTAGGGACAAGTGCCGGCGTAGGAACAAGTGCAAGCGATGGATTCGGGGGAGTCGATGGATTCGGGGGCGGCGATGAACTCGATGGTGCAGACTGAAGAATGACCAGGATGCATGAAGTCCTTTTGCATTTGTCTTTCAAACTATGCTCTCATTTCGCACGCAAACTATGTTTTATTGTTTAAATTCGAACTCAATTGCCGAAATCGCTGTTAAATTTCAACTATGTTTTATTGCGTGGTTTTTTGGTTTGTGGGTCGCTGCATTGGCACCCGAACAGACCCCGCATTGAAGATTCATTTAATAGTATCTTCTGCGAATATGCTTTTATACAGGTTCATTTTGGAGAGTCTGTCTCTGTCCACACTCGGACCGGCCCGCAAAATCCATTTTTCACAAACTGTAAACAACTTTGACGGATCGACATCATACGAAGTCTGCTAGAGATGCTCTAATATGCGAGTCGTTACGCAAAAATTAATGACTCGGGGATTTTTTTTCGAAAAGGAGGCATCGCCCCGGCCTCTGCATCGAGTGATGCATGCAGCCATTTTATTAAAAAGGAAACAGTCTGAAGAAGTACAGAATAGTCTCAAGCAGCTGAAAAAAGAAAAAGGCTTTACAAGGCGACCAGAACGCCAATCTCAGAGATAGCAATAGGCCTAGATACCTATCAACCTATCCTATCAGTATGCCGCCATCCATATCGGTTGAAGATACCCTGAGCTACCATCTCCCATTGGGCACACCCAGTAACCAAAGGCTCCCTCGTTTCCACAGGAGTGACTAAGGACCACATGCGGATCAAGGCGGTAGCCCTGAAGATGACCTGTAAAAAGTTAATATAGTGTTGTCTGTTAAAAACAAGATCGTTTCTGCAGTTCCATATAGCCCACAAAAGAGCACAGATCCCAACCCGAATTAGCTTGTTGTACTGAACATTAACCCCTTCCAACCACGTCCCAAATAACATGTTAATGCTAGTAGGTGGTGTAATATTAAAAGTAATATGAATGGAGCGCCATAAAAGTTTAGCCATAGGACAATCCAGAAAGAGGTGCTTAATCGTTTCATTCGTGTGGCAAAAGCTGCATCTTTGATTTCCTTTCCAGTTTCGCTTAGCCAAGTTATCCTTAGTTAAAACAACTTCTTTGTGAACAAACCACATGAAGATTTTTATCTTTAGGGGAACCTTGACCTTCCAAATATGCATTGATTTTGGAATAGGAGAAGTATCAATAATATGCTGATACATTGATTTCACTGAGAATGTACCATTGGGAGTCAACTTCCAACGAATATTATCGGTACAGTCAGAAAGTCTAATATCCATTAGTAGTCTGACTAAATGCAGCCACCTAACCCATCTATTGCCAACCAAGGCCCTACGAAACTGAATATTTAATGGTATCTCACTTAAAACTGCCGCAACGGACGCTTGTCTACGCTGTGCAATATTATAAAGCTGCGGATACTGGAGAGCCAAAGGCTCATCTCCTAACCAAGTATCCTCCCGGAATCTAGTGGTTTCACCATTGCCTATGATGAATCTAGTCCTGTTAAAGAAAGCAGTTTTTGTCCTCATGAGACCCTTCCAAAAAGGTGAATCACCCGGTCGCATAGTGACCTCAGCTAAAGTCTTTTGCTGTAGATACTTGTACCTCAGAATTTGTATCCACATGCCTTCTGACTCCACAGAGAGTCTAAATAGCCACTTTCTAAGCAGACACCTGTTCTTAACCTCTAAATTTTTAATCCCCAAACCTCCCTGATCCTTGGGTCGACAAATAATGTCCCATTTAGCCAGTCTATATTTGGTCTTAATTTCGTCACTTTGCGAGAAGAATCAAGATCGGTAAAAATCCAACCTTTTCCGTACCCCTACTGGTACTTCGAAAAAGGATAGGAGGAACATTGGCATACTTGTCAACACTGAGTTAACCAGTACCAATCGTCCACCGTAGGATAGTACCTTGCCCTTCCAGCAGCTTAGTTTTTTTTCAAAACGATCTTCGATACATTTCCACTCCTTAATGGTCAGCTTTCGGTGATGGATAGGGATCACTAAGTAAGTAAAAGGAAACTTACCCCCTTCGCACCCAAAGAGTTGATTATAAGTGAGTTGTTCTTCTTTTGCATTCCCAAAACAGAAGAGCTCACTTTTATGAAAGTTAATCTTCAGCCCAGATAGCTGTTCAAATAAACATAAAATGAGTTTCATGTTTCTGGCTTTCTTGAGATTGTGTTCCATGAAAAGGATCGTGTCATCCGCATATTATAGGATGGAGACACCCCCATCAACTAGATGGGGTACGAGTCCCTCTATCAAGTCCTTTTCAGAGGCTCTCCTGATCATCAATGCCAACATATCAGCGACAATGTTAAATAAAATAGGGGACATAGGGTCTCCTTGTCTAAGTCCATTAAGTGTCTGAAAGAAATGACCCACATCGTCATTTACTATAATACCGACACTGCCCTTTTTCATGAAACAATCTATCTGTTTTCGCCATATCTCTCCAAACCCTTTCGTACGCATAGTTTGTTGTAGAAAAGACCATTTGACTTTGTCATATGCCTTTTCAAAATCAACCTTAAATAAGACTCCATTGAGCTTCTTTGAGTGCAATTCATGGAGTGTCTCATGCAGAACAACAACCCCTTCAAGACTATTACGACCAGGCATAAAAGCTATCTGCGAAGATTGCACTATAGAATGTGCCATCTTAGTTAGCCTCTGAGTTCCCACCTTTGTGAAGATCTTGAAACTAACATTCAACAGACAGATGGGACGAAATTGTTCAATTCGCGAAGCACCCTCTTTCTTTGGTAGCAACGTTATCGTACCAAAATTGAGATGAAATAGTTGTAGTTGGCCAGAGAATAAATCGTGAAACATAGACATAAGATCACCCTTAATAATATGCCAACATTTCTTATAGAACTTAGCAGGGAACCCATCCGGCCGTGGAGCTTTACCGTTTTTCATATCCTCAATCGCCTGCAGCACCTCTTTCTCTAGAAACGGGGTGGATAAACATTCGTTATCGGCATGTCCGACTTGAGGAATATCCGCAACCTGGTTCTTGTCCATAGACACAAAACTATGATCTGGAGGACCAAACAACCGTTTGTAATAATTTGAGATATACAATTTTAGATTCTCATGACCTACTATTGTACCCTCATCTTGCTCTAGCTGTATAATTTTCTTTTTCCTATGCTTGCTCATCTTTATAAATCCCAGAGACATTCTTAGCCCCACCTCTCAGGAATTGTCTAAGATGGCGGATTTTATTTTGCCAGATATCTACACTAGACTTCCCCCCACCTCCTTGCTCCATTCCCTAGAAATCATATCCATAAACCCCTCACGCGTGAATCAACTTGGTTCAAAGGAAAAATCATCTCTTTTCCCTTTGTGAGTGGTATTGCCAGAATCTAAAAGAAGTGGAGTATGGTCAGATATAGCCCTCTGAAGTGCACACACCGTTACTAGAGGGAACTTCTGTTCCCATTCAACACTAGTAAGTACCCTGTCCAATTTTTCAAAAGTCTGGTTCTGAAGAGAATTGGCCCAAGTATATTTCCTACCTGAGAGTTCTATCTCCCGTAGGTTGAGGCTCTCTATAATTGTGTTGAACATAAAGGGCCATCTGCCATCGAAGTTGTCGTTGCTTTTCTCATCAGCTCTCCCGATGATATTAAAATCGCCACCTACCACCAATGGTAGAGTGTCATCGCAAATTCGAACTAAATCAGCAAGAAAGGCTGGCTTTTGCTCCACCTGGGTGGCACCATAAACCGCCACAAGAGCCCATTGAAACCCATCTCCCTTGGACCTAATCCAAAATTTGACTGAAAACTCCCCAAGTACCACTTCTCTTACTTGAAGGGTATTACAACGGACTCCAAGTAAGATCCCTCCGGATCTTCCTCTTGGAGGGAGACAATCCAAGTCAAATTCAACTCCTCCTGATAAGGAGTTTAGAAATCGCGACATGAAATTATCCCGCCCTGTCTCCATCAACGCAATGAAGTCAAGACTACGTTCTAACGTTGTCTCCGCAAGGAACCGAATTTTAGCCAAGTCTCTCAGACCTGTGCTATTCCAAAACATCCCTTTCATATTTCATCATAAAAAAAATTAGCAGTCTTGAACCTAGCACTCCTACGTACTGCAGAGACTGTATAAACCCTCCGCTTTGATTTTCGTTTTGTCTTTTCAGAAGCATATTTCTGGTCCATATAACCAGAAATATGTTTGCCCCCATCGCTGGAATGATCGTTAAGTTGTTGATTATCATCCAGTGCTACTTCATTCTCTGCTAGCTCATCAGGTGGAACTAAATTTTCACAAAGTAAATTCAGACCCCCCATATTAGATATCTCCGCATCATTCATTGGTTGTACTGCAGCTAAGTTTCTTATAAGATCCAAAGCCCTATCAACTTCTAAGTCCAGTAAGTCGTTAATAGATTTGGAGACATCCTTACTAGTGTTACCCAGTGTGACCCCCACAAAGCAAGAATTATCTATGATTTCTTGCGGCGAAAAATGAAGAATGGAGTGTTCTGTATTAATAGACATACATGTCGAATTCTGAACCTCCTTCATTTTAGCCGCCCTCATAGCTCGTCCAATCTGCAAGTCGTCCGCATCTGGCTGGGACTGTACCCGAAGACTAGTCCGTCTATCTGGACCCATCGGGTTCGTCACTCCTCCAAATGCTATGACCTCATCAACAGAAATAGATGTCCCCTCTGTAGTGGGAACATGCGCAGGAACAGACTCCATGCCCTCCTTGGGCAGTATTAGTGCCACAGCCGAGGGGACTGGTTCGGTCACTCCTACTGCCTTCGGCGTGAACGAGCTCATCGCCACGCCCATGCCCACCCGAGGTACCTCTCCCGAAACCCGCCCACTGCCAGGTGTGTCGCCTCCCCAACGAGCCAGCGAATCCTCTGCTGCTTCTGATGGTAAGACTCCATCTATCGCGAGTTGGCCAGCACGGTCTCGGTCTGTCTCGATGGCCCTTGGCCTAGCAAGCTGCACAGCAGCCCCGTTGCCCTCCACTGCACATCCATCAACAGTAGCAACATCCATCAGGCCAGACTCAATGCCGTCGATCCCGACAGTAATATCCGATGGTGGTGCACAATCGATGATACTAGCTGACTTGGCTTCCGCCAAAAACTCCTGCACAGAAACCGGCTGCAACACATCCTTAGACTGCACATAACCTTTGCTGCTCGTGGGGTTCTTCCCCAAGAATCACCTCGACCGAGACCCTCCGACAACTTTTGGCGGCGCAGAAGCTGGTTCAAAAGAACCGAACCGCATCTGTAGAGAGCTTGCAGACACCTGTTTTGCACCCGTTCCCGAGTTAGGCGAAGGCTGATGGTTTTGTGGTTGCGAATTCTGCTGAGAAGAGAAATTAGGTCCAGGAGCCTTTTCATGAACATCATCCTTGGAACCCCCAGCATCATCACCATCAGCCATGTGGGTATCCTTATCCATATCTGTGACATCAAACAGTTTAGGACTCTCTATCTCCAGCTGTATAGTATAGCGCATCCCCTCAAAAGTTCAACTGACCTCATCTGGAACTAGCTCAATGTCAAACACACTAACCAATATCCGCGCAACACCTTTGGCTCTCGTGAACCCCATGTCCACTTCCTCAGTTTTACCAATTAGTGAGCCCAAACTCCATGTAACCCGAAAATCATTAATAGCCCTGGACGGGGCACCTCCAAAGTGCACCCAAATATGTGGGGAGGCACGCCCTTAGGCTCCTCAGACTTCCAGGCGTCAAACTCAAGGACACAGCTTGTGCTAGCAACTCTGCACGTACCAAACTTAAGCAAGCGAGCTAGATCCTCCTTAGTAGGGAAAACAACCTTAAAAACGTTATCTGAGATCAAGATTGGTTCCCATCTGAAAGTTGCAGAAACGAGCTCCTTTAGCTGCTGTACCACCTGGTCCACAGTCAAACTCCCCCTAGTCACCTTCATTGTGCCCGTATACCCAACATCTGGTGCATGAAATGTTGACGTAACAGCCGGTGACTCAAAGAACATTAGTTCGTGGCTCGAAACACCATAAATAGTCACCACCGGCATAGGCCCAAGTGTAAGAGGACACTTAGCTGAACCATGTGTAGGCTTCAAACAAGACACACAAAGCTCGGCCTTACATTCAGAAACAAAGTGTCCGGTCTCACTGCATCGATAGCAAATCATCTTTTCTTTCTTACGTGCCCACTTGGAGGGTCTATCACCTCCGTCTCCCTTGACGATTGCGATGCTCGGATCAGCGAGAGTAGGATCCAACTTCTCCTTAACTGGTTCCTTCACAGTTGTCAAAGTAGTCTCCTCAACCTCTGTCGGCGACTCCTGAGGAGGCATAGGAGGCTTGGGCTTTCTTCCTCCCCCTCTGCCACCCCAATTCTGTCGGAATCCTCCTCTCTCCGGGTGAGTAGGCCCCGAGGATCCCGGCACAAACTTGCCCGGAGGTGCAGTAAAACCATTACCAGAAGCACCGTTATTTTGCCATGCATAATTGCGCCCCCCTCTAGAGGACGAAGAACCGCGATGTTGCCCATCTCCATACGCATTGACACCATCATCGCCCCACCGCCCACGCGGCTGTAGGCGATTAGCATGTGCATTGGCAGAATCACCCTCTTGCCCAACTACACCTGGCGGTCTCACCGCCTGCGCGGAGGCGCTGGTGGATCGCCCCACCTGAGCGGCTACAGGGGCCGCCGAGTTGCTGCCCACCCTGTTCCCCTGCGTCGATGGACGCGCAGGAGGTTGAGCAGGCTGCTGCTTATTGCCCCTGCCCGCCATAGCCTGTGACCAGTAGCCGGGAGGAGGTGGCACCCGAGCGGCTCTCCCAGAGCCCAACGTGGGGAAACCGCGATTAGGCCGATGAACCCTAGGTTCTGGCGGTCGGTCGCATGAAAAAACTACGTGAGGAGGATCAGCTGACGATCTACCCCCGCGATGGACTTCCTTACATGCGCCACCATCAATCGGTGAAGTCTGTGGCGCGGAGTCCTGGGCCATATACCCATCGGAATTGCTATCACACTTGGTTTGGCCGTTGACAGACAGAGACAGCTAGGCCAAATACCCAGTAGTCATCGGGCCCACTCCGCGGGATTCAACGCCCAAGCCCGCATCGGCAGAAACTGACTCCAGAAACGCCCTTCTGTGCACCATAGCAGGCGGTAACGGTGGCCCCGTCCGAGGCTTAACGTTCGTGATCAACGTAGTTACCGCACTGGACGACTTCCTATTCCTAACCACCGACCAAACGCCGGGCGAAAAATAATCAGAAAGTGTAACCGGAGGAAGGTTTACCTTTGGCAGAGGCCCGACCCAAGGATGAGGTCGCTGCTTAGGTAATGCGTTCCTGACGCCACGAACAAGCTTAACACAATGATGATAGCTCATCAGCTCCAGCCGTTCTGCAACATCTTGGATCATATGACCATCGTCTTGATCCTCAGTACTCCTATCCTCTTCTTCATCCGATTCCTGATTCGCAAGAACCCAAAAACGACCTCCAAGCTGTATAGAACGAGAAGTGAGATCAATACATACCTTATCCTTCTGACTGTCGATGTGTTGTTCACAGAACAAGTCACCAACAAAGCATTCAAACCCATCTATCTCCAAGCATTGTCAAATCTTCGGGCTTTCAGATTCTTGCAGATATCGACGTGCCAAGATGTCATTGTCTACATCCCTAATAGTAATCCAACGAGATACCTGATGTAGGTGCAGAGAACCTAATCGATGCACTCGGGAAGCAGTCGTGGTATCTTCGAAAGAGGCCGCCCATTTCAGATGCGTTGGCGACGAGGCGACGTCGGCTCCTTCCTTGTCGTCGCTCCCGATGAGAATGGATCGGCCGACTGGCAAATCTCGGCTCGTCCCCCCGATCTCGTCTACTGAACGAATGGCAAGAGGATTCAACTTCCCTTCGCCGTCGCCCGCGATGAGTCCACTTTGGCCGCCTGCCGACGGGAGATCATGGATCTTCCCCCCGATCTCCCCTCCATGGTCTCCGGCGAAACGGATGGCTGGAGGAAAGAGCCAATTCCCGTCGCCTTCCGTAGGAGACTCGTAGATCTCCTCTCCAGGCGCCCCGTCGCTCTCCCCCCATCTCCCTATTGAGCGCGCTGCAGAGGATCTGGCCGTTGCGAAGGCCGAGGCGGAACTCCTCCTCCAACGGCTCCTCCGGTAGGTCCCGCCCGGCGACGGCCCCCACCGTGCGGCGCAGCCACCCCGCCGCCTCGTTCCACCTGGCCGCGGCTTCCCCCGTCCTGCGCGAGGCGAGGTTAAGATGAATCTAAACTGAATCTGGTGACTCGGGGAAATAAACTAGACTAAAACTAAAATGTGACGTGACTCCTTGCTTTGACCAGTATGCGTTCTTGCTATATAACTAAGCTATACCACAATTTCTAGCTTCTTAGGAATTCGGAATAAACTAGTAATGTGATGATAGTCCATAACAACGTCATTGTTTTTCAAGAACACATAAAAAAATGAACCGAGGATTTGGGACACATAAGTGCGGGGACACGTGGATCATGTGCGGTCCATCTGCATCAAGATTGATGACACAGGGTCATGTATAAACAAAGTTGGATTTTATCTTTATGTGCAATCCATCTATATATCATGCCGATATACCAGTTGATGTGGAGTCAGATACCTGTTATGCAGGGTTCCTTATCATGCCGATGTACCAGTTGATGTGGAGTCAGATACCTGTTATGCAGGGTTTCTTATCATGCTGATATACCAGTTGATGTGGAGTCAGATACCTGCTATGCGGGGTTTTATAATAATGTAAAACGAACGAACACATACTTACAAAATGGATGAGCAGAGACAATTCATCTTGTCATCGTTCCGTTATTTTTCTTAGTTTCTCGTTGTTGTTATCTTCCTGTCGCCCTAAAAGGAACATCCACCTTCACGCATCATTTAAGTTGGGGAAAGAGAGGGATCATCATCTGTTTTTATAGTTTCAACCCATTCGAGGATACGACCACATGCGTCATTATATTTGGTGCAAAAAGGTACATATTCGACCAAGAGGAGTTCATTTTCTTGTGTACTCGTATCTGTTAACAATTATGCTTCGTCAAGTACAAACTTTTAATCCATCGTACAATTGGTGAAGTCATCTATATCTATACTTATACTAATTAAAAATTCTCAAGGAATTACCATGTTAATTAGAAAATTAGAGACGTTGATTTTGTGGGACCAAATTATTACGATGCAGAGTAACTCATGTAGTTCTCTCGGTTTGATTTTTTTTCTTCATCAAAATCATGTCTTTGCTGTACGTAATCTCTACTCTCTTTGTCTCTCTCTCTCTTTTCCCATGTACAAAAAATCACATCTCTTACACTTCTCCCATGTATAAAAAATCATATCACATTCAAACGAGATCAAGCAAACTGGGTGATTTTTTTTATCCTCAGACCACAATTTAATGGTTTGGCTTGAACAAATCACTACTAGAAAAAACCTTATAGGTAGGAGCCTATTAGTAGCGCTGGAATGTAGAAAGCGCTGCCGCTATTAAGCAGTAGCGCTGGACATCACTCAGTGCTACTGCTAATGTCCTCAGGTCTCATAATATGCGTTACTGATAAACAGGGAACCCCACAGTAGCTATAATAGCAGCGCCGTTCCTAAACCTGCGATACTGCTAAGTTCAATATCAGTAGCGCTGCGTAGTATCCAACACTACTGATAAAAGGGGCCCAACGATGTAACCGCAGTAGCTGTAGTAGCAGCGCAAGCTCGGTGAAAGCGCAACTGATAAGTACAATAGCAGTAGCACAGGTTTAGGAACCACCGCTATTGCTATGTTCAGTTAACACCCCCACCGCGGCCTCGAAATTTCCTAACTCCCCCACCCCCTCTCCTCGATCTCAAGCCGCCGCCGCCTCCCTCGCCGTCGTCGTCGTCATCGCCGCCGCCTCCCTCTCCTCCCTCGCCGTCGCCGTCGTCGCCGCCGCCGCCTCTCTCGTCGTCACCACCGCCCCTCCCCTCGTCACAGCCACCGCCTCCCTCGTTGTCGCCACCGCCCCCTCCCGCTCCAGTAAGCCCCCACAGTGGCCTTGACCTTGTTCACGGCCTCGTACCCACATAGATGGAGGCATCACAACCCTGCAAAAGGTCATTATAAAAGATACATTGTTAGATTTGTACGCATCTATGTATATTTTAGTAAAAGATCATGGAAATATATAGTACTATTTCCACCTTAACAGTGTTAATCTACTCTTAAAGGTTGGTAGTTATAATTAGAAAGTTCAATGCATGCTTTTTGGACAGTCTCATCTAAACTTGGGGAAAATAACCCTTGTCAGATGATCCTTGAACATCTAAAATTGTTGGTATTGTTCACCTAAAGGTTGATTATTTCAAGTACTTAGACTTAGTAAGAAACACCTCTTGCATAATTTAGGTTTAAAACATAAATCTTATTTTTCTAGACCCTAGAAGCTTAATAAGAGTTGAAGTTGGTGAGAAACCAAAAATTAAGGTCATGTTTTTTCTTACCTGGCATCTAGCAAATGTCATATTTGAAATGTAGTGCACATTATTATTCGAGTGTTGTCGGAATGTCGGAGTGGCCTATGTTTTGCCGGAATGTTGATTCATTTCCGTTCCGGCAAATTTCAGGCGCACCATATGTCCACTATTTAGCAAATGTCATGCCGAAAATTTCCGTGAATTTTGTCATGACTAGTGCTAGAAACTAGGACATATGGAGTGCTTGGGAGTGTGAATTCTTTCGATATAGTGTCACGGTTGTTGTTTACACATTTACCACATTAAAACAGGAAATGTCTGACGATGAATATTGGGAGTGTGAATATTGCGGCGACTGTCGGGGTATGTGCGACACGCCTCACCTGCGAGACGATAGTTTCTTTAGCATGAAGATTGATGAGAATGGAGATATGTTCCTCCCTTGCCATGAAGAAGATATGTGTTGGAGAGGCTTGGTTTCGTAGACCACGAGAGAATTGAGACGAGGAGCGCTAACCTGAGGACTATACATGGTCACACATTTGTTATCAAAGTATTTAATTCAGTTTTTCAAACAGAATTTGGATGTCCAAAGTGGGAAGATCTTTGCAAGGCATATGGATTTCAGGAGGGTATGGAAATAACCTTCGATCTTCGTCCTGAAGATAATATGCGAGGCAACATCGACATTTGGGTGGTTGTTGATGATATGCTTCCTGTTTTACCTCCATGTGAGTTTGTCAACCATATTTGTCAAGTAATTTGCATTTATATTTATAAATAGTTGGTATCCATCCATATACTACATTATAACTTACAACTTATTTCGTTTCATCGAGTGAATTACGGAAATTAATTGACACGACACACTACACGTATGGATCACATCTAACTTGGGAGGAGAAGGATGTTCTTCTTCACTTTCTTGTTGATGGTGCTCTGGTGTCTAGGGATACCTTCCCGTATAATTTTGGAATCGGCCAAAATTATACATTTTACATGCCACTAGTGCATAGGTTGAGGCCGGATGACATTCTCTGAAGTATCTTGGTAAGAGTTTCCTAATTAAGTACGCTCTACTATTAATTGCATAAACGGTGTTGATTACATTGCTAACTAGGTTATTATTATGTTCTTCAACAACAACTACCACATGATGTAGTGCCTCTGTTGATGCACCCAGAAGGTCAAATGAAAATTAAAAGCCGGGCTGAGTTCGATGCTCCATACTCGAGTTACCTCAAATCAAAATAAAAAAGGCTCCAAATTGAAGCATGGAGAGAAATAAAGAAGGAGTGCAAGCCACAAGTTGGAGATCGTTGGATCTCTGTGATTCACCATGGAGACATAGGTGTTATTCTGTTTTATGACATTATACCTAAGAGCGAGGACTAGGTCTTACGAGAAACAAGTTATTCTGGTTTATATTAACTTGACATGATCGATTAGGATGCATGCATATGATGACTATTAAGATGTTTCTCTGTTTTATTTTATGTGTATCATATGATAACTTGGTATATGATTAAGATGATGATGAGTTGTTAGATGAGTACGTAAGATGATGATGAGTTATATGACATGATACTCCCTCTATCCCAAAATTCTTGTATTAGCTTTGTCTAGAAATGGATGTTTCTAAATACTAAATTTGACTAGATACATTCGTATCTAAACAAATATCACACAAGAATTTTGGGACGGAGGGAGTACTTTATGTGTGTGATGTGATGCAAATTATGCATGTTTATTACGATATGATGAAACCACTGTATAGAGCATGCACAAATACGTAGGAGGGACATAAATACGATGTGAATTAAATATTAAAAGCAGGAATGTTAGCAGTAGCGCTGGCTTAGCAGTAGCTCTCTACTTATTCATGCGCTACTGCTAACGTAGATATCAGTAGCGCTTTCAATCCAACGCTACTGCTAAGAGTAGTTGTAGCGCGTTAGCCGTAGCGCTGGCCGCAGAGCTACTAATAACGCTAAACCCAGCACTACTACTAGGGTTTTCCCTAGTAGTGAATATGTGATAACTAATGAGCTCTACTCCCAAAAAACAGTAACTTCGCCCAAAAAATAGTAATGGTCCCAATATATATTCCTCGATCTGATCTGTGCGTTTCATGTATTCCGGCAACCTGCAGCAGTCCTATCTCCTCACGCAAGCCTTTTTCTTTTACCAAATCTCCTCACGCAAATCCTATCTGCCAGTCAAAGCCATGACCCTGTTATTCTAAATTGACGACACCGCTTCCTCTTGGATGATGCATACGGCTTGATTCACATCTCATCGTACTTTTCTCGTGCATCGCACACCACCTAGCTAGGGTTCTTCCTCAGGTCTGTCCATCTGATGCTACAGAACTATGATAGGTCGGTGGCCCTATTGTTCACCATCTAAGCAATGGATGACTGTACCTCTCCCATCGTGAGCGTGGTTTCATGATCTGAGCATCGATTTGATCGCCACCAATTTAGAGAGTGTGGTGCAGCCGGAGCACGTACGTACATGCTTGGTTTGCTTTTGCTGAGACACACAATTATATGATGTAGATTTGGAAGCAGGTTGCTGGTTGGATCGACACCATGCAAGGATATCTAGCTTTCAATTGTCCGAAAACACGCGCATGCTACAACCTAGGTTAATACATTTGATGAGAACCTCGACAGATGCTTTTTTCGGGCAGAAAAATGAAGGAGTGCCAACATGTGGGATGACGAGATGTTAGGCTGCACACTGGTGTCAGCCAGGTGCGCCTGATAGATAATATGCCTGTCATGTACTGCAAGCAGTCATGCAAATTCTGGGTGCGTTCCTTATTTTCTTATCTTCAATTCTTTTCTGTTGCTTCCATTGCCATATGTACAAATTGCTAACTCTATGTATATAGGATAAATATTTACCATGAGTTGCAAAAGAAATACTTGCAAACAGGTTGCCACATGGGTAAGAACATTAATGTTGTTCTGTCATAATCTATCTATACGTAATACCTTGATTTTGTTTTAGATGTTTTCTGAGTAGTGTTCATCATTATTACAGACTAAATAAAATTTTGTTCTTGTTAGTGGCTGCTAGATTTCTCCAGCATAGCAAGAAGAGGAAGCGAATAAGTGTTCAAGTCAAGGTTGTGCATTGATGTGTGTGATATATGTAAGCAACCATTATATTTTTATCCTATGGTTGATTTTATCTTTTTAAATAGAAATAATTATGCATTGAGATTACATAACGTACCAAGCATAAGTTATAAAGCCATGCCAAATATTACATCGCAGATGGTAAAGGAACAAACTCGCCTATATCAACAAAATCACACAATAACGCTTTTGGAGAGCATGTACTTGAAATGCATGTTTGTTGTATATTAGTTACTTCCAAGACCGTTTGTTCATCTAGAAAAAAAGATAGCAAACTACACTATCAACTTCGCCCAACTAAGTTACCCATTTATGTCTTGGGTTTCACATACTTTAACATTGGTCCAAACCATCAATAGTTAATACAATGCTTAGTATTATCGCTACCATGGAACAACTTGATTTTCATTGTAGTTCTTGATTCTTCTTTATTCTTCAAGGAAGTCCCATCAAATTTGCATAGCTGCTCAGGAAAGTGCAGGTTTTTATTCAACATGACAAGTTTTGTATTTTTTTTTAGTTTCTTTGACCCACCTTTTCTTACTTACAATTGTCAGTTTTCCATAGTTAGTAATAAAGTAACCACATGAATCACAATTTATCAACTGTAAACAAAACCAAATATTTAAATTATTTGGATGCATTTTATTACCGAAGTACGAATGGTTGATGGAATATTTGTTATATTTTATACATGTGCAGAAAACTGTACTTTTTGCACATGTAGCAAATATAACAAATATTCCATCAACCATTCGTACTTCGGTAATAAAATGCATCCAAATAATTTAAATATTTGGTTTTGTGTACAGTTGATAAATTGTGATTGATGTAGTTACTTTATTACTGACTATGGAAAACTGACAATTGTAAGTAAGATAAGGTGGGTCAAAGAAACTAAAAAAATACAAAACTTGTCATGTTGAATAAAAACCTGCACTTTCCGGAGCAACTATGCAAATTTGATGAGACTTTCCTGAATAATAAAGAAGAATCAAGAAATACAATGGAAATCAAGTTGTTCCATGGTAACGATAATACTAAGCATTGTATTAACTATTGATGGTTCGGACCAATGTTAAAGCATGTGAAACCCAAGACATAAATGGGTAACTTAGTTGGGCGAAGTTGATAGTGTAGTTTGCTATCTTTTTTTCTAGATGAACAAACGGTCTTGGAAGTAACTAATATACAACAAACATGCATTTCAAGTACATGCTCTCCAAAAGCGTTATTGTGTGATTTTGTTGATATAGGCGAGTTTATTCCTTTACCATCTGCGATGTAAAGAAGATTTGACATGGCCTTATAACTTATGCTTGGTACATTATGTAATCTCAATGCATAATTATTTCTATTTAAAAAGATAAAATCAACCATTGGATAAAAATATAATGGTTGCTTACATATATCACACACACCAATGCACAACCTTGACTTGAACACTTATTCGCTTCCTCTTCTCGCTATGGTGGAGAAATCTAGCAGCCACTAACAACAATAAAATTTTATTTAGTCTGTAATAATGATGAACACTACTCACAAAACATCTAAAACAAAATCAAGGTATTACGTACAGATAGATTATGACAAAACAACATTAATGTTCTTACCCCATGTGGCAACCTATTTGCAAGTATTTCTTTTGTAACTCATGGTAGATATTTATCCTATATACATAGAGTTAGCAATTTGTACATATGGCAATGGAAGCAACGGAAACGAATTGAAGATGAGAAAATAAGGAACGCACCCTGAATTTGCACGACTGCTTGCAGTACATGACAGGCATATTATCTATCGGGCGCACCTGGCCGACATCAGTGTGCAGCCTAACATCTCGTCATCCCACATGTTGACACTCCTTCATTTTTGTGTCGGAAAAAAGCATCTGTTGAGCTGCTCATCAAATGTATTAACCTAGGTTGTAGCATGCGCGTGTTTTCGAACAATTGAAATCTAGCTACCTTGCACGGTGTCGATCCAACCAGCAACCTGCTTCCAAATCTACACCATATAATTGTGTGTCTCAGCAGAAGCAAACCAAGCCTGTACATACGTGCTCCGGCTGCACCACGCTCTCTAAATTGGTGGCGATCAAATCGATGCTCAGATCGTGAAACCACGCTCACGATGAGAGAGGTACAGTCATCCATTGCTTAGATGGTGAACAACAGGGCCACCAGCCTATTATAGTTCTGTAGCATCAGATGGACGGACCTGAGGGTGAACCCTAGCTAGGTGCTGTGCGCTGCACGAGAAAAGTACGATGAGATGTGAATGAAGCCGTATGCATCATCCAAGAGGTAGCGGTGTCGTCAATTTAGAACAGCAGGGTCATGGCTTTGACTGACAGATAGGATTTGCGTGAGGAGATTTGGTAAAAGAAAATGGCTTGGGGTGAGGAGATAGGACTGGTGCAGGTTGCCGGAATACATGCAACACACAGATCAGATCGAGGAAGATATATTGGGATCATTACTATTTTTTGGACGAATTTACTGTTTTTGGGAGTAAAGCTCGTTACTTTTCACATATTTGTTCAAGCCAAACCATTAAAACGTGGTCTGAGGATAAAAAAACCGCCCAATTTGCTTGATCCCGTTTGAATGTGATATGATTTTTTATACATGGGAGAAATGTAAGAGATATGATTTTTTTGTACATGGGAAAAGAGAGAGAGACAAAGAGAGTAGAGATTACGTACAACAAAGACATGAATTTTATAAGAAAAAAATCAAACCGACAGAATTTCATGAGTTAATCTCCATCGTAATAATTTGGTCCCACGAAATCAACGGCTCTAATTTTCTAATTAACATGGTAATTCCTTGGAAGTTCGTAATTACTATAAGTATAGACTAGTGTTTAACTCGTGCGAATGCACGGACTGATTATCTAACTCTTCAAAATATGTATAAACTACACAAATTCGTTATGGTCGAGCAATTTTATTTCCATTTCCCTAAATAGATTTCCTTGTATTATGAATGTATATTGTAGAACAATTTAAACACCTATAAAATAGAGCAGTAGTAGTATTTTTATGCTTAGTAAATGAGTGGTACCTATAAAATGTGCACGTAAATTTCTCTAAATTTGACTATGAATATACGTAAAGGTTTTCAAAATGCTCGAGTAAATGAATACATACCAGCATAGAATTTTCATGAAAAATGGCATGATAGTGCCATTACTTTATGATGTTAACATTTACTTTGTGAATATCACATAACAAATATGAAAGCCCCCACAACAGCGCAGTTTTGAATGGTATACGTGCATCTCCCGGCTGAATCAATCCATCAGCGTGCTAGCTTGCATATCGATTCAGCAGCCTGTTAGCTTGCATATGTGTGTATTAAAATACATCTATGGTCACATTATCTTGGAACAACTATTATCTTATACTCCATCCGTTCCAAAATTCTTTTCTTAGCTTTGTCTAAAAATGAATGTATCTAAATACTATAATTTGACTAGGTACATTCATATATAAACAAACCTAAGACAAGAATTTTGGAACGGAAGGAGTACATATTTGTGGTCACATTATACATATGGGTAAAATGGTCTTTTCACGTGTACAAAATGCACTAGAGTGTCATATAGGGAAAAAAAATATTAAGACTAGAGGGAAGATTTTTTTTCTCTGATGTCAAATAAGGAACACAATTTTAAGAGAGTGTCAAGTAAGGAATTCTCTCCACTTTATACCCCCAAACCTAGACCCTGGCCCTAAATTCTAATCACTAATGTTGTATACCCTAAACCATAAATAACAATCCCTACATTCAGTACATAAGTAGACTAAATGCTAAAGCGTAATCCATAAACCCAAGTTCGACAAAAACTATAGACCCTAAACCGTATCCCTAAACTTTAATTAATCCCTAACCAAATGCCATGGTAAAGTACGATCCCTGCATTGAGTATATTAGTAAACTAATTCTTAAAGCATAATCAATAAACCCTACACTACTGCAGAATAGTCCTAAGATGACACTTGTATGAGAGACCCTTCGACGAAACTGTATGCGATGCATGAAACGAAAATATTATAGTTTAAGGCCTGCCAATAACATAAACTCCGTGCAACGACGGATCCATCAAATACGATTCAGAAAAGAGTTGTAATCTGGGATGAGCCAAAATAATGCAAACGAATAACTAAATACAAGTGTGTGCGATGTACGACATATGGTTCACCCGGATAAACTGTTTGCATTGATCAAGCATAACACAAACAATTGTCCACATGATTATGTGTGTGATAGATGGCATACAAGTCAGCCTGATGAACTGTTTGCGATGACATAAATTAACACAAACGATTACTTAGATCAAGATGTGTGCGATAGATGGCAAACACGTTGCCCGGATGAACTGTTTGCGACGAGACAAAATAAGACAAACGGTTGTTTAGATCAAGTTGTGTGTCATATACATCATACACATCAATTGAATGAACTATGTGTGATGAGCCAAAATAACAGAAACGATTCATAGTAGCTAGATGTGTGTCATTTTTTAACTTCTGTGGCATGGTTAGCACCTGTACATCGTGTATCACTGCAAAGGGTGTCAGTTCTTGTCAACCGTCTCCTGGGACCAGTGGGAGGCGCGTCGGCCATCCATCGAGAATGATGAGGGTGTGTAGACCGTGTGTGATAGTGGAAAAATACATACACACATCCGAGAACGCGGGCCCACGCATGCCACCCCGCATGGTTTCTAAAAACCATAAACCGTTTCGGGATTTGGAACCAAAACCATCAATAAATTTTAAGCTTGTTTCTTGTCACATTCCAAATTACCATGCTTTAATGTATTGCGAATCAGTTCAAACCTACCAAACCTAACTGAGTTTTACTAGTAGGCTATAAAAACACCAACTCGAAAATTACCGCACATTCCTCTCCTTATCACCAAAAAACAAGACTTTATAGTTAGTCCTTCCTTGCGTTTGCCATTGTCGGTAGGAGGCTGGTTCCGGGTCGAGATATAATCAGGGAAGAAAGACAAGAGCCACGGAAGCAGCAAAGAGGTGTCACCGCCGCGCTGGGGAGGCGCCAGAGAGCTCCAGCCATGCAGCATTTTCCATATCACAGATGTCTGGCGGCACCGCAGAGGTCTCGCATGATATTTCACGGAGAGGCGAGGGCTCTCACAATCACAATTGCATTCACCTTAGAGGTGAACTGGACGAGCTGGCCGTGTTGGATTCCTCAGCCAGCGATGACATGCGTGCTGAGCTCGATTAGAAGGAGGAGGTGATTGATACCTTGGTGATGCTGTTGGAGAAGAGAAACACCTCGCTTAACAAGGCGACCGACTTCATCGTGAAACTTATGAGCGAGAAGGCGAAGCTATGCAATGAGCGCGATGAGTAGAAAGAGTTGACCACCGTCTGGAAGAAGTTGCTTGAGAAGAAAAGTGCCCCGGAGGGGAAGTTGAAAGACCTCGCCGAGGAACTTTTGGAAGACTTGGAAAAGCTTCACATCGAACGCGAGAGGCTGGTGAAGGAATCCGTGGCTCGTGTCAAGGAACTTCATGTGTATGTGAAGGATAGCATCGATGCTCTCCAGGAAAAATCATGCACCATGGCAGCAATGCGAAACATGACAGAGGAGAGGCAAGAGGAGATGGAAGTCATGGAGGCGATGAAGAAGGAGATTAAGGAACTCTGCGCCCAAGAATCCATCAAGAATTATATAGCAGCGTCCCAAATTGTTGTGTGTGTCTTCCTTCTTCTACCTCTTCCTTCTTCTTTTGCCCATGTATCTTTGGGGATTTGCTGCATGTGGCATTTCTCATTATCATGAAGATGTAAGACAATTATTATCCTTTGCCTGTCAGAATTTGTCGTTGTATTGTTTTTTTCTTAGGTACATGTATACGAGTTGAAAACACGCAAAAAGTCAAGTTCTCAGCGATACACGAACAAAACAATGCTTACATTCATCAGGGCAATGGATCAGAAGAAAACTAGTCCATCCATCCAGGCGCATTAACCGCATGATAAACAATGGGTCAGACGCCATTAATTCAGAAGTTTGGACCGAGGCGAGTTGAGGGTGGAGGTCAAAGTCTCGCTCCCCGATGAGCTTGTGCGGCGGACTACTCTCATGCATCCCGTCAAGCCTGCACGACGGACAGCTCTCACGCATCTCGTCGAGCCTGTGCGGCGGACAGCTGAAAGCACGTGGATGTTGGCAAGAGGGGAGTGAATAGGCGCTTTAAAATAATTATGGTTTAGGCTTGAAAAAATGTGGAATAAAAATAACGTTTAATTAGTCAAGCACAAAACCTAAAAAAACTAGGCTCACCTGTGTGCACCAACAACTTATGCTAAGCAAGATAAACAACTAAGTGATAGCAAGATATATAACAAGAAACAATAGGCTATCACAAAGTAAAGTGCATAAGTAAATGACTCGAGTAAGAGATAACCGAAATACGCGGAGAAGGTGATGTATCCCAAAGTTCACACCATTTTAGATGCTAATCTCCATTTGGAGTTGTGTGGAGGCACAATGCTCCCCAAGAAGCCACTAAGGCCACTATAATGTTCTCACGCCCTCGCACAATGCAAGATGCCGTGATTCCATTAAGGGACCCTTGAGGGTGGTCACCGAACCATACGAAGAAGGTTGGGGCAATCTCCACAACTTAATTGGAGGCTCCCAACAACACCATAAAGCTTCACCACAATGGATTGTGGCTCCGAGATGACCTCGAATGCTCGGGACAATCTCCACAACCTAATAGGAGACCTCAACGCTTCCCCAAAGCTTTACAACACAATGGTTGAGCTCTAACGCACCACAAAGCTTCTAGGACGCCAAAGCACCCAAGAAGAACAAGCTCTAGGGTACAAAGCACCCAAGAGTAATAAGCTTCTCAAACTTCACTTCCACCTATCACCGTGGAGAAGTCAAACCGATGCAACTAACGCAATGGAAAGAACACACGAAATGGTCAAGTCCCTCACACTCAAATCCCTCCACAACAACAAAAGCTATGAAGGAATATGAGAGTAAGAACAAGGGGCTCACAAAGAACTCCAAGATCTAGATCCAAGGGGTTCCCCTCACATAGAGGAGAAAGTGATTGGTGGAAATGTGGATCTAGATGTCCTCCCTCTTTTCCCTCAAGAACAATAAAGGATCATTGGAGGGATCGAGAGTGAATAAGCTCGAAGAAGGTCAACAATGGGGGGAGAACACGAGCTCAAGTGATGGGGAACCATTGGGGAAGAAGGTACCTGAAATTGAAATTGCCACCATGCTTGCTAATTATTCTTTTGATGGTGGAGTACCTAAGAAGTTGGGAGATCCTGTTATCCCCCACTATACCTTGCTCCATTAAGAGAAATTATGTTAAAAGCCATTTATGTGATCTAGGAGCCGGAGTTAGTGTTATACCTTTTTATCTTTATAAAGGAGTTGAATTGAATAAGCTTACACCCACTAAGATATCTTTGCAAATGGATGATAAATCCACTCTCTACCTATTGAAATTTGTGAGGATGTTCCCGTTGTGGTTGTAAATGTTACTATCTTAATAGACTTTGTTATTCTTGATATGCTCGAGGAAGACAATATGTTGATCATCCTTGGTAGACCCTTTTTAAATACTACCGGGGCTGTTATTGATTGCAACAAAAGCAAGGTTACCTTCAGTGTCAATGGAAATCAACATACCATGCATTTTCCAAGGAAGAAAATTGTGGTAAATAAGATTAATATTAATGTTATTGAGCCTTGTGCCATGATCATCATCAGAGACTTTCAAATACCTCTACCTACTACAAAGAAAAAGAATTACTATAATCTTGTTGTTGGCGATATGCAAATCCCCATTGAGGTAACCTAGTGTCATACGAAAGTTCTTCGATTTCATGTTAACTAGAATCGGTTATTAATAAGACTTGATTAACCTTATTAATGGATCCTCTTTGAGTTTTCCGTGCATAGAAAATGACCCAAAAATAAAAATTCTCACATCGCCACAAAATTTTAACTCGGATTTTTCTGGAATAAATTCTGCTGAGAAGAGAAATTAGGTCCAGGAGCCTTTTCATGAACATCATCCTTGGAACCCCCAGCATCATCACCATCAGCCATGTGGGTATCCTTATCCATATCTGTGACATCAAACAGTTTAGGACTCTCTATCTCCAGCTGTATAGTATAGCGCATCCCCTCAAAAGTTCAACTGACCTCATCTGGAACTAGCTCAATGTCAAACACACTAACCAATATCCGCGCAACACCTTTGGCTCTCGTGAACCCCATGTCCACTTCCTCAGTTTTACCAATTAGTGAGCCCAAACTCCATGTAACCCGAAAATCATTAATAGCCCTGGACGGGGCACCTCCAAAGTGCACCCAAATATGTGGGGAGGCACGCCCTTAGGCTCCTCAGACTTCCAGGCGTCAAACTCAAGGACACAGCTTGTGCTAGCAACTCTGCACGTACCAAACTTAAGCAAGCGAGCTAGATCCTCCTTAGTAGGGAAAACAACCTTAAAAACGTTATCTGAGATCAAGATTGGTTCCCATCTGAAAGTTGCAGAAACGAGCTCCTTTAGCTGCTGTACCACCTGGTCCACAGTCAAACTCCCCCTAGTCACCGTCATTGTGCCCGTATACCCAACATCTGGTGCATGAAATGTTGACGTAACAGCCGGTGACTCAAAGAACATTAGTTCGTGGCTCGAAACACCATAAATAGTCACCACCGGCATAGGCCCAAGTGTAAGAGGACACTTAGCTGAACCATGTGTAGGCTTCAAACAAGACACACAAAGCTCGGCCTTACATTCAGAAACAAAGTGTCCGGTCTCACTGCATCGATAGCAAATCATCTTTTCTTTCTTACGTGCCCACTTGGAGGGTCTATCACCTCCGTCTCCCTTGACGATTGCGATGCTCGGATCAGCGAGAGTAGGATCCAACTTCTCCTTAACTGGTTCCTTCACAGTTGTCAAAGTAGTCTCCTCAACCTCTGTCGGCGACTCCTGAGGAGGCATAGGAGGCTTGGGCTTTCTTCCTCCCCCTCTGCCACCCCAATTCTGTCGGAATCCTCCTCTCTCCGGGTGAGTAGGCCCCGAGGATCCCGGCACAAACTTGCCCGGAGGTGCAGTAAAACCATTACCAGAAGCACCGTTATTTTGCCATGCATAATTGCGCCCCCCTCTAGAGGACGAAGAACCGCGATGTTGCCCATCTCCATACGCATTGACACCATCATCGCCCCACCGCCCACGCGGCTGTAGGCGATTAGCATGTGCATTGGCAGAATCACCCTCTTGCCCAACTACACCTGGCGGTCTCACCGCCTGCGCGGAGGCGCTGGTGGATCGCCCCACCTGAGCGGCTACAGGGGCCGCCGAGTTGCTGCCCACCCTGTTCCCCTGCGTCGATGGACGCGCAGGAGGTTGAGCAGGCTGCTGCTTATTGCCCCTGCCCGCCATAGCCTGTGACCAGTAGCCGGGAGGAGGTGGCACCCGAGCGGCTCTCCCAGAGCCCAACGTGGGGAAACCGCGATTAGGCCGATGAACCCTAGGTTCTGGCGGTCGGTCGCATGAAAAAACTACGTGAGGAGGATCAGCTGACGATCTACCCCCGCGATGGACTTCCTTACATGCGCCACCATCAATCGGTGAAGTCTGTGGCGCGGAGTCCTGGGCCATATACCCATCGGAATTGCTATCACACTTGGTTTGGCCGTTGACAGACAGAGACAGCTAGGCCAAATACCCAGTAGTCATCGGGCCCACTCCGCGGGATTCAACGCCCAAGCCCGCATCGGCAGAAACTGACTCCAGAAACGCCCTTCTGTGCACCATAGCAGGCGGTAACGGTGGCCCCGTCCGAGGCTTAACGTTCGTGATCAACGTAGTTACCGCACTGGACGACTTCCTATTCCTAACCACCGACCAAACGCCGGGCGAAAAATAATCAGAAAGTGTAACCGGAGGAAGGTTTACCTTTGGCAGAGGCCCGACCCAAGGATGAGGTCGCTGCTTAGGTAATGCGTTCCTGACGCCACGAACAAGCTTAACACAATGATGATAGCTCATCAGCTCCAGCCGTTCTGCAACATCTTGGATCATATGACCATCGTCTTGATCCTCAGTACTCCTATCCTCTTCTTCATCCGATTCCTGATTCGCAAGAACCCAAAAACGACCTCCAAGCTGTATAGAACGAGAAGTGAGATGAATACATACCTTATCCTTCTGACTGTCGATGTGTTGTTCACAGAACAAGTCACCAACAAAGCATTCAAACCCATCTATCTCCAAGCATTGTCAAATCTTCGGGCTTTCAGATTCTTGCAGATATCGACGTGCCAAGATGTCATTGTCTACATCCCTAATAGTAATCCAACGAGATACCTGATGTAGGTGCAGAGAACCTAATCGATGCACTCGGGAAGCAGTCGTGGTATCTTCGAAAGAGGCCGCCCATTTCAGATGCGTTGGCGACGAGGCGACGTCGGCTCCTTCCTTGTCGTCGCTCCCGATGAGAATGGATCGGCCGACTGGCAAATCTCGGCTCGTCCCCCCGATCTCGTCTACTGAACGAATGGCAAGAGGATTCAACTTCCCTTCGCCGTCGCCCGCGATGAGTCCACTTTGGCCGCCTGCCGACGGGAGATCATGGATCTTCCCCCCGATCTCCCCTCCATGGTCTCCGGCGAAACGGATGGCTGGAGGAAAGAGCCAATTCCCGTCGCCTTCCGTAGGAGACTCGTAGATCTCCTCTCCAGGCGCCCCGTCGCTCTCCCCCCATCTCCCTATTGAGCGCGCTGCAGAGGATCTGGCCGTTGCGAAGGCCGAGGCGGAACTCCTCCTCCAACGGCTCCTCCGGTAGGTCCCGCCCGGCGACGGCCCCCACCGTGCGGCGCAGCCACCCCGCCGCCTCGTTCCACCTGGCCGCGGCTTCCCCCGTCCTGCGCGAGGCGAGGTTAAGATGAATCTAAACTGAATCTGGTGACTCGGGGAAATAAACTAGACTAAAACTAAAATGTGACGTGACTCCTTGCTTTGACCAGTATGCGTTCTTGCTATATAACTAAGCTATACCACAATTTCTAGCTTCTTAGGAATTCGGAATAAACTAGTAATGTGATGATAGTCCATAACAACGTCATTGTTTTTCAAGAACACATAAAAAAATGAACCGAGGATTTGGGACACATAAGTGCGGGGACACGTGGATCATGTGCGGTCCATCTGCATCAAGATTGATGACACAGGGTCATGTATAAACAAAGTTGGATTTTATCTTTATGTGCAATCCATCTATATATCATGCCGATATACCAGTTGATGTGGAGTCAGATACCTGTTATGCAGGGTTCCTTATCATGCCGATGTACCAGTTGATGTGGAGTCAGATACCTGTTATGCAGGGTTTCTTATCATGCTGATATACCAGTTGATGTGGAGTCAGATACCTGCTATGCGGGGTTTTATAATAATGTAAAACGAACGAACACATACTTACAAAATGGATGAGCAGAGACAATTCATCTTGTCATCGTTCCGTTATTTTTCTTAGTTTCTCGTTGTTGTTATCTTCCTGTCGCCCTAAAAGGAACATCCACCTTCACGCATCATTTAAGTTGGGGAAAGAGAGGGATCATCATCTGTTTTTATAGTTTCAACCCATTCGAGGATACGACCACATGCGTCATTATATTTGGTGCAAAAAGGTACATATTCGACCAAGAGGAGTTCATTTTCTTGTGTACTCGTATCTGTTAACAATTATGCTTCGTCAAGTACAAACTTTTAATCCATCGTACAATTGGTGAAGTCATCTATATCTATACTTATACTAATTAAAAATTCTCAAGGAATTACCATGTTAATTAGAAAATTAGAGACGTTGATTTTGTGGGACCAAATTATTACGATGCAGAGTAACTCATGTAGTTCTCTCGGTTTGATTTTTTTTCTTCATCAAAATCATGTCTTTGCTGTACGTAATCTCTACTCTCTTTGTCTCTCTCTCTCTTTTCCCATGTACAAAAAATCACATCTCTTACACTTCTCCCATGTATAAAAAATCATATCACATTCAAACGAGATCAAGCAAACTGGGTGATTTTTTTTATCCTCAGACCACAATTTAATGGTTTGGCTTGAACAAATCACTACTAGAAAAAACCTTATAGGTAGGAGCCTATTAGTAGCGCTGGAATGTAGAAAGCGCTGCCGCTATTAAGCAGTAGCGCTGGACATCACTCAGTGCTACTGCTAATGTCCTCAGGTCTCATAATATGCGTTACTGATAAACAGGGAACCCCACAGTAGCTATAATAGCAGCGCCGTTCCTAAACCTGCGATACTGCTAAGTTCAATATCAGTAGCGCTGCGTAGTATCCAACACTACTGATAAAAGGGGCCCAACGATGTAACCGCAGTAGCTGTAGTAGCAGCGCAAGCTCGGTGAAAGCGCAACTGATAAGTACAATAGCAGTAGCACAGGTTTAGGAACCACCGCTATTGCTATGTTCAGTTAACACCCCCACCGCGGCCTCGAAATTTCCTAACTCCCCCACCCCCTCTCCTCGATCTCAAGCCGCCGCCGCCTCCCTCGCCGTCGTCGTCGTCATCGCCGCCGCCTCCCTCTCCTCCCTCGCCGTCGCCGTCGTCGCCGCCGCCGCCTCTCTCGTCGTCACCACCGCCCCTCCCCTCGTCGCAGCCACCGCCTCCCTCGTTGTCGCCACCGCCCCCTCCCGCTCCAGTAAGCCCCCACAGTGGCCTTGACCTTGTTCACGGCCTCGTACCCACATAGATGGAGGCATCACAACCCTGCAAAAGGTCATTATAAAAGATACATTGTTAGATTTGTACGCATCTATGTATATTTTAGTAAAAGATCATGGAAATATATAGTACTATTTCCACCTTAACAGTGTTAATCTACTCTTAAAGGTTGGTAGTTATAATTAGAAAGTTCAATGCATGCTTTTTGGACAGTCTCATCTAAACTTGGGGAAAATAACCCTTGTCAGATGATCCTTGAACATCTAAAATTGTTGGTATTGTTCACCTAAAGGTTGATTATTTCAAGTACTTAGACTTAGTAAGAAACACCTCTTGCATAATTTAGGTTTAAAACATAAATCTTATTTTTCTAGACCCTAGAAGCTTAATAAGAGTTGAAGTTGGTGAGAAACCAAAAATTAAGGTCATGTTTTTTCTTACCTGGCATCTAGCAAATGTCATATTTGAAATGTAGTGCACATTATTATTCGAGTGTTGTCGGAATGTCGGAGTGGCCTATGTTTTGCCGGAATGTTGATTCATTTCCGTTCCGGCAAATTTCAGGCGCACCATATGTCCACTATTTAGCAAATGTCATGCCGAAAATTTCCGTGAATTTTGTCATGACTAGTGCTAGAAACTAGGACATATGGAGTGCTTGGGAGTGTGAATTCTTTCGATATAGTGTCACGGTTGTTGTTTACACATTTACCACATTAAAACAGGAAATGTCTGACGATGAATATTGGGAGTGTGAATATTGCGGCGACTGTCGGGGTATGTGCGACACGCCTCACCTGCGAGACGATAGTTTCTTTAGCATGAAGATTGATGAGAATGGAGATATGTTCCTCCCTTGCCATGAAGAAGATATGTGTTGGAGAGGCTTGGTTTCGTAGACCACGAGAGAATTGAGACGAGGAGCGCTAACCTGAGGACTATACATGGTCACACATTTGTTATCAAAGTATTTAATTCAGTTTTTCAAACAGAATTTGGATGTCCAAAGTGGGAAGATCTTTGCAAGGCATATGGATTTCAGGAGGGTATGGAAATAACCTTCGATCTTCGTCCTGAAGATAATATGCGAGGCAACATCGACATTTGGGTGGTTGTTGATGATATGCTTCCTGTTTTACCTCCATGTGAGTTTGTCAACCATATTTGTCAAGTAATTTGCATTTATATTTATAAATAGTTGGTATCCATCCATATACTACATTATAACTTACAACTTATTTCGTTTCATCGAGTGAATTACGGAAATTAATTGACACGACACACTACACGTATGGATCACATCTAACTTGGGAGGAGAAGGATGTTCTTCTTCACTTTCTTGTTGATGGTGCTCTGGTGTCTAGGGATACCTTCCCGTATAATTTTGGAATCGGCCAAAATTATACATTTTACATGCCACTAGTGCATAGGTTGAGGCCGGATGACATTCTCTGAAGTATCTTGGTAAGAGTTTCCTAATTAAGTACGCTCTACTATTAATTGCATAAACGGTGTTGATTACATTGCTAACTAGGTTATTATTATGTTCTTCAACAACAACTACCACATGATGTAGTGCCTCTGTTGATGCACCCAGAAGGTCAAATGAAAATTAAAAGCCGGGCTGAGTTCGATGCTCCATACTCGAGTTACCTCAAATCAAAATAAAAAAGGCTCCAAATTGAAGCATGGAGAGAAATAAAGAAGGAGTGCAAGCCACAAGTTGGAGATCGTTGGATCTCTGTGATTCACCATGGAGACATAGGTGTTATTCTGTTTTATGACATTATACCTAAGAGCGAGGACTAGGTCTTACGAGAAACAAGTTATTCTGGTTTATATTAACTTGACATGATCGATTAGGATGCATGCATATGATGACTATTAAGATGTTTCTCTGTTTTATTTTATGTGTATCATATGATAACTTGGTATATGATTAAGATGATGATGAGTTGTTAGATGAGTACGTAAGATGATGATGAGTTATATGACATGATACTCCCTCTATCCCAAAATTCTTGTATTAGCTTTGTCTAGAAATGGATGTTTCTAAATACTAAATTTGACTAGATACATTCGTATCTAAACAAATATCACACAAGAATTTTGGGACGGAGGGAGTACTTTATGTGTGTGATGTGATGCAAATTATGCATGTTTATTACGATATGATGAAACCACTGTATAGAGCATGCACAAATACGTAGGAGGGACATAAATACGATGTGAATTAAATATTAAAAGCAGGAATGTTAGCAGTAGCGCTGGCTTAGCAGTAGCTCTCTACTTATTCATGCGCTACTGCTAACGTAGATATCAGTAGCGCTTTCAATCCAACGCTACTGCTAAGAGTAGTTGTAGCGCGTTAGCCGTAGCGCTGGCCGCAGAGCTACTAATAACGCTAAACCCAGCACTACTACTAGGGTTTTCCCTAGTAGTGAATATGTGATAACTAATGAGCTCTACTCCCAAAAAACAGTAACTTCGCCCAAAAAATAGTAATGGTCCCAATATATATTCCTCGATCTGATCTGTGCGTTTCATGTATTCCGGCAACCTGCAGCAGTCCTATCTCCTCACGCAAGCCTTTTTCTTTTACCAAATCTCCTCACGCAAATCCTATCTGCCAGTCAAAGCCATGACCCTGTTATTCTAAATTGACGACACCGCTTCCTCTTGGATGATGCATACGGCTTGATTCACATCTCATCGTACTTTTCTCGTGCATCGCACACCACCTAGCTAGGGTTCTTCCTCAGGTCTGTCCATCTGATGCTACAGAACTATGATAGGTCGGTGGCCCTATTGTTCACCATCTAAGCAATGGATGACTGTACCTCTCCCATCGTGAGCGTGGTTTCATGATCTGAGCATCGATTTGATCGCCACCAATTTAGAGAGTGTGGTGCAGCCGGAGCACGTACGTACATGCTTGGTTTGCTTTTGCTGAGACACACAATTATATGATGTAGATTTGGAAGCAGGTTGCTGGTTGGATCGACACCATGCAAGGATATCTAGCTTTCAATTGTCCGAAAACACGCGCATGCTACAACCTAGGTTAATACATTTGATGAGAACCTCGACAGATGCTTTTTTCGGGCAGAAAAATGAAGGAGTGCCAACATGTGGGATGACGAGATGTTAGGCTGCACACTGGTGTCAGCCAGGTGCGCCTGATAGATAATATGCCTGTCATGTACTGCAAGCAGTCATGCAAATTCTGGGTGCGTTCCTTATTTTCTTATCTTCAATTCTTTTCTGTTGCTTCCATTGCCATATGTACAAATTGCTAACTCTATGTATATAGGATAAATATTTACCATGAGTTGCAAAAGAAATACTTGCAAACAGGTTGCCACATGGGTAAGAACATTAATGTTGTTCTGTCATAATCTATCTATACGTAATACCTTGATTTTGTTTTAGATGTTTTCTGAGTAGTGTTCATCATTATTACAGACTAAATAAAATTTTGTTCTTGTTAGTGGCTGCTAGATTTCTCCAGCATAGCAAGAAGAGGAAGCGAATAAGTGTTCAAGTCAAGGTTGTGCATTGATGTGTGTGATATATGTAAGCAACCATTATATTTTTATCCTATGGTTGATTTTATCTTTTTAAATAGAAATAATTATGCATTGAGATTACATAACGTACCAAGCATAAGTTATAAAGCCATGCCAAATATTACATCGCAGATGGTAAAGGAACAAACTCGCCTATATCAACAAAATCACACAATAACGCTTTTGGAGAGCATGTACTTGAAATGCATGTTTGTTGTATATTAGTTACTTCCAAGACCGTTTGTTCATCTAGAAAAAAAGATAGCAAACTACACTATCAACTTCGCCCAACTAAGTTACCCATTTATGTCTTGGGTTTCACATACTTTAACATTGGTCCAAACCATCAATAGTTAATACAATGCTTAGTATTATCGCTACCATGGAACAACTTGATTTTCATTGTAGTTCTTGATTCTTCTTTATTCTTCAAGGAAGTCCCATCAAATTTGCATAGCTGCTCAGGAAAGTGCAGGTTTTTATTCAACATGACAAGTTTTGTATTTTTTTTTAGTTTCTTTGACCCACCTTTTCTTACTTACAATTGTCAGTTTTCCATAGTTAGTAATAAAGTAACCACATGAATCACAATTTATCAACTGTAAACAAAACCAAATATTTAAATTATTTGGATGCATTTTATTACCGAAGTACGAATGGTTGATGGAATATTTGTTATATTTTATACATGTGCAGAAAACTGTACTTTTTGCACATGTAGCAAATATAACAAATATTCCATCAACCATTCGTACTTCGGTAATAAAATGCATCCAAATAATTTAAATATTTGGTTTTGTGTACAGTTGATAAATTGTGATTGATGTAGTTACTTTATTACTGACTATGGAAAACTGACAATTGTAAGTAAGATAAGGTGGGTCAAAGAAACTAAAAAAATACAAAACTTGTCATGTTGAATAAAAACCTGCACTTTCCGGAGCAACTATGCAAATTTGATGAGACTTTCCTGAATAATAAAGAAGAATCAAGAAATACAATGGAAATCAAGTTGTTCCATGGTAACGATAATACTAAGCATTGTATTAACTATTGATGGTTCGGACCAATGTTAAAGCATGTGAAACCCAAGACATAAATGGGTAACTTAGTTGGGCGAAGTTGATAGTGTAGTTTGCTATCTTTTTTTCTAGATGAACAAACGGTCTTGGAAGTAACTAATATACAACAAACATGCATTTCAAGTACATGCTCTCCAAAAGCGTTATTGTGTGATTTTGTTGATATAGGCGAGTTTATTCCTTTACCATCTGCGATGTAAAGAAGATTTGACATGGCCTTATAACTTATGCTTGGTACATTATGTAATCTCAATGCATAATTATTTCTATTTAAAAAGATAAAATCAACCATTGGATAAAAATATAATGGTTGCTTACATATATCACACACACCAATGCACAACCTTGACTTGAACACTTATTCGCTTCCTCTTCTCGCTATGGTGGAGAAATCTAGCAGCCACTAACAACAATAAAATTTTATTTAGTCTGTAATAATGATGAACACTACTCACAAAACATCTAAAACAAAATCAAGGTATTACGTACAGATAGATTATGACAAAACAACATTAATGTTCTTACCCCATGTGGCAACCTATTTGCAAGTATTTCTTTTGTAACTCATGGTAGATATTTATCCTATATACATAGAGTTAGCAATTTGTACATATGGCAATGGAAGCAACGGAAACGAATTGAAGATGAGAAAATAAGGAACGCACCCTGAATTTGCACGACTGCTTGCAGTACATGACAGGCATATTATCTATCGGGCGCACCTGGCCGACATCAGTGTGCAGCCTAACATCTCGTCATCCCACATGTTGACACTCCTTCATTTTTGTGTCGGAAAAAAGCATCTGTTGAGCTGCTCATCAAATGTATTAACCTAGGTTGTAGCATGCGCGTGTTTTCGAACAATTGAAATCTAGCTACCTTGCACGGTGTCGATCCAACCAGCAACCTGCTTCCAAATCTACACCATATAATTGTGTGTCTCAGCAGAAGCAAACCAAGCCTGTACATACGTGCTCCGGCTGCACCACGCTCTCTAAATTGGTGGCGATCAAATCGATGCTCAGATCGTGAAACCACGCTCACGATGAGAGAGGTACAGTCATCCATTGCTTAGATGGTGAACAACAGGGCCACCAGCCTATTATAGTTCTGTAGCATCAGATGGACGGACCTGAGGGTGAACCCTAGCTAGGTGCTGTGCGCTGCACGAGAAAAGTACGATGAGATGTGAATGAAGCCGTATGCATCATCCAAGAGGTAGCGGTGTCGTCAATTTAGAACAGCAGGGTCATGGCTTTGACTGACAGATAGGATTTGCGTGAGGAGATTTGGTAAAAGAAAATGGCTTGGGGTGAGGAGATAGGACTGGTGCAGGTTGCCGGAATACATGCAACACACAGATCAGATCGAGGAAGATATATTGGGATCATTACTATTTTTTGGACGAATTTACTGTTTTTGGGAGTAAAGCTCGTTACTTTTCACATATTTGTTCAAGCCAAACCATTAAAACGTGGTCTGAGGATAAAAAAACCGCCCAATTTGCTTGATCCCGTTTGAATGTGATATGATTTTTTATACATGGGAGAAATGTAAGAGATATGATTTTTTTGTACATGGGAAAAGAGAGAGAGACAAAGAGAGTAGAGATTACGTACAACAAAGACATGAATTTTATAAGAAAAAAATCAAACCGACAGAATTTCATGAGTTAATCTCCATCGTAATAATTTGGTCCCACGAAATCAACGGCTCTAATTTTCTAATTAACATGGTAATTCCTTGGAAGTTCGTAATTACTATAAGTATAGACTAGTGTTTAACTCGTGCGAATGCACGGACTGATTATCTAACTCTTCAAAATATGTATAAACTACACAAATTCGTTATGGTCGAGCAATTTTATTTCCATTTCCCTAAATAGATTTCCTTGTATTATGAATGTATATTGTAGAACAATTTAAACACCTATAAAATAGAGCAGTAGTAGTATTTTTATGCTTAGTAAATGAGTGGTACCTATAAAATGTGCACGTAAATTTCTCTAAATTTGACTATGAATATACGTAAAGGTTTTCAAAATGCTCGAGTAAATGAATACATACCAGCATAGAATTTTCATGAAAAATGGCATGATAGTGCCATTACTTTATGATGTTAACATTTACTTTGTGAATATCACATAACAAATATGAAAGCCCCCACAACAGCGCAGTTTTGAATGGTATACGTGCATCTCCCGGCTGAATCAATCCATCAGCGTGCTAGCTTGCATATCGATTCAGCAGCCTGTTAGCTTGCATATGTGTGTATTAAAATACATCTATGGTCACATTATCTTGGAACAACTATTATCTTATACTCCATCCGTTCCAAAATTCTTTTCTTAGCTTTGTCTAAAAATGAATGTATCTAAATACTATAATTTGACTAGGTACATTCATATATAAACAAACCTAAGACAAGAATTTTGGAACGGAAGGAGTACATATTTGTGGTCACATTATACATATGGGTAAAATGGTCTTTTCACGTGTACAAAATGCACTAGAGTGTCATATAGGGAAAAAAAATATTAAGACTAGAGGGAAGATTTTTTTTCTCTGATGTCAAATAAGGAACACAATTTTAAGAGAGTGTCAAGTAAGGAATTCTCTCCACTTTATACCCCCAAACCTAGACCCTGGCCCTAAATTCTAATCACTAATGTTGTATACCCTAAACCATAAATAACAATCCCTACATTCAGTACATAAGTAGACTAAATGCTAAAGCGTAATCCATAAACCCAAGTTCGACAAAAACTATAGACCCTAAACCGTATCCCTAAACTTTAATTAATCCCTAACCAAATGCCATGGTAAAGTACGATCCCTGCATTGAGTATATTAGTAAACTAATTCTTAAAGCATAATCAATAAACCCTACACTACTGCAGAATAGTCCTAAGATGACACTTGTATGAGAGACCCTTCGACGAAACTGTATGCGATGCATGAAACGAAAATATTATAGTTTAAGGCCTGCCAATAACATAAACTCCGTGCAACGACGGATCCATCAAATACGATTCAGAAAAGAGTTGTAATCTGGGATGAGCCAAAATAATGCAAACGAATAACTAAATACAAGTGTGTGCGATGTACGACATATGGTTCACCCGGATAAACTGTTTGCATTGATCAAGCATAACACAAACAATTGTCCACATGATTATGTGTGTGATAGATGGCATACAAGTCAGCCTGATGAACTGTTTGCGATGACATAAATTAACACAAACGATTACTTAGATCAAGATGTGTGCGATAGATGGCAAACACGTTGCCCGGATGAACTGTTTGCGACGAGACAAAATAAGACAAACGGTTGTTTAGATCAAGTTGTGTGTCATATACATCATACACATCAATTGAATGAACTATGTGTGATGAGCCAAAATAACAGAAACGATTCATAGTAGCTAGATGTGTGTCATTTTTTAACTTCTGTGGCATGGTTAGCACCTGTACATCGTGTATCACTGCAAAGGGTGTCAGTTCTTGTCAACCGTCTCCTGGGACCAGTGGGAGGCGCGTCGGCCATCCATCGAGAATGATGAGGGTGTGTAGACCGTGTGTGATAGTGGAAAAATACATACACACATCCGAGAACGCGGGCCCACGCATGCCACCCCGCATGGTTTCTAAAAACCATAAACCGTTTCGGGATTTGGAACCAAAACCATCAATAAATTTTAAGCTTGTTTCTTGTCACATTCCAAATTACCATGCTTTAATGTATTGCGAATCAGTTCAAACCTACCAAACCTAACTGAGTTTTACTAGTAGGCTATAAAAACACCAACTCGAAAATTACCGCACATTCCTCTCCTTATCACCAAAAAACAAGACTTTATAGTTAGTCCTTCCTTGCGTTTGCCATTGTCGGTAGGAGGCTGGTTCCGGGTCGAGATATAATCAGGGAAGAAAGACAAGAGCCACGGAAGCAGCAAAGAGGTGTCACCGCCGCGCTGGGGAGGCGCCAGAGAGCTCCAGCCATGCAGCATTTTCCATATCACAGATGTCTGGCGGCACCGCAGAGGTCTCGCATGATATTTCACGGAGAGGCGAGGGCTCTCACAATCACAATTGCATTCACCTTAGAGGTGAACTGGACGAGCTGGCCGTGTTGGATTCCTCAGCCAGCGATGACATGCGTGCTGAGCTCGATTAGAAGGAGGAGGTGATTGATACCTTGGTGATGCTGTTGGAGAAGAGAAACACCTCGCTTAACAAGGCGACCGACTTCATCGTGAAACTTATGAGCGAGAAGGCGAAGCTATGCAATGAGCGCGATGAGTAGAAAGAGTTGACCACCGTCTGGAAGAAGTTGCTTGAGAAGAAAAGTGCCCCGGAGGGGAAGTTGAAAGACCTCGCCGAGGAACTTTTGGAAGACTTGGAAAAGCTTCACATCGAACGCGAGAGGCTGGTGAAGGAATCCGTGGCTCGTGTCAAGGAACTTCATGTGTATGTGAAGGATAGCATCGATGCTCTCCAGGAAAAATCATGCACCATGGCAGCAATGCGAAACATGACAGAGGAGAGGCAAGAGGAGATGGAAGTCATGGAGGCGATGAAGAAGGAGATTAAGGAACTCTGCGCCCAAGAATCCATCAAGAATTATATAGCAGCGTCCCAAATTGTTGTGTGTGTCTTCCTTCTTCTACCTCTTCCTTCTTCTTTTGCCCATGTATCTTTGGGGATTTGCTGCATGTGGCATTTCTCATTATCATGAAGATGTAAGACAATTATTATCCTTTGCCTGTCAGAATTTGTCGTTGTATTGTTTTTTTCTTAGGTACATGTATACGAGTTGAAAACACGCAAAAAGTCAAGTTCTCAGCGATACACGAACAAAACAATGCTTACATTCATCAGGGCAATGGATCAGAAGAAAACTAGTCCATCCATCCAGGCGCATTAACCGCATGATAAACAATGGGTCAGACGCCATTAATTCAGAAGTTTGGACCGAGGCGAGTTGAGGGTGGAGGTCAAAGTCTCGCTCCCCGATGAGCTTGTGCGGCGGACTACTCTCATGCATCCCGTCAAGCCTGCACGACGGACAGCTCTCACGCATCTCGTCGAGCCTGTGCGGCGGACAGCTGAAAGCACGTGGATGTTGGCAAGAGGGGAGTGAATAGGCGCTTTAAAATAATTATGGTTTAGGCTTGAAAAAATGTGGAATAAAAATAACGTTTAATTAGTCAAGCACAAAACCTAAAAAAACTAGGCTCACCTGTGTGCACCAACAACTTATGCTAAGCAAGATAAACAACTAAGTGATAGCAAGATATATAACAAGAAACAATAGGCTATCACAAAGTAAAGTGCATAAGTAAATGACTCGAGTAAGAGATAACCGAAATACGCGGAGAAGGTGATGTATCCCAAAGTTCACACCATTTTAGATGCTAATCTCCATTTGGAGTTGTGTGGAGGCACAATGCTCCCCAAGAAGCCACTAAGGCCACTATAATGTTCTCACGCCCTCGCACAATGCAAGATGCCGTGATTCCATTAAGGGACCCTTGAGGGTGGTCACCGAACCATACGAAGAAGGTTGGGGCAATCTCCACAACTTAATTGGAGGCTCCCAACAACACCATAAAGCTTCACCACAATGGATTGTGGCTCCGAGATGACCTCGAATGCTCGGGACAATCTCCACAACCTAATAGGAGACCTCAACGCTTCCCCAAAGCTTTACAACACAATGGTTGAGCTCTAACGCACCACAAAGCTTCTAGGACGCCAAAGCACCCAAGAAGAACAAGCTCTAGGGTACAAAGCACCCAAGAGTAATAAGCTTCTCAAACTTCACTTCCACCTATCACCGTGGAGAAGTCAAACCGATGCAACTAACGCAATGGAAAGAACACACGAAATGGTCAAGTCCCTCACACTCAAATCCCTCCACAACAACAAAAGCTATGAAGGAATATGAGAGTAAGAACAAGGGGCTCACAAAGAACTCCAAGATCTAGATCCAAGGGGTTCCCCTCACATAGAGGAGAAAGTGATTGGTGGAAATGTGGATCTAGATGTCCTCCCTCTTTTCCCTCAAGAACAATAAAGGATCATTGGAGGGATCGAGAGTGAATAAGCTCGAAGAAGGTCAACAATGGGGGGAGAACACGAGCTCAAGTGATGGGGAACCATTGGGGAAGAAGGTACCTGAAATTGAAATTGCCACCATGCTTGCTAATTATTCTTTTGATGGTGGAGTACCTAAGAAGTTGGGAGATCCTGTTATCCCCCACTATACCTTGCTCCATTAAGAGAAATTATGTTAAAAGCCATTTATGTGATCTAGGAGCCGGAGTTAGTGTTATACCTTTTTATCTTTATAAAGGAGTTGAATTGAATAAGCTTACACCCACTAAGATATCTTTGCAAATGGATGATAAATCCACTCTCTACCTATTGAAATTTGTGAGGATGTTCCCGTTGTGGTTGTAAATGTTACTATCTTAATAGACTTTGTTATTCTTGATATGCTCGAGGAAGACAATATGTTGATCATCCTTGGTAGACCCTTTTTAAATACTACCGGGGCTGTTATTGATTGCAACAAAAGCAAGGTTACCTTCAGTGTCAATGGAAATCAACATACCATGCATTTTCCAAGGAAGAAAATTGTGGTAAATAAGATTAATATTAATGTTATTGAGCCTTGTGCCATGATCATCATCAGAGACTTTCAAATACCTCTACCTACTACAAAGAAAAAGAATTACTATAATCTTGTTGTTGGCGATATGCAAATCCCCATTGAGGTAACCTAGTGTCATACGAAAGTTCTTCGATTTCATGTTAACTAGAATCGGTTATTAATAAGACTTGATTAACCTTATTAATGGATCCTCTTTGAGTTTTCCGTGCATAGAAAATGACCCAAAAATAAAAATTCTCACATCGCCACAAAATTTTAACTCGGATTTTTCTGGAATAAATAAGAATTTTTGGAATAAAAAGTGTAGCAGGGAGGTGTACCTGTGGGCTACAAGCCAATAGGCCGTGACCCCCCTAGGGGTGCGACTTGATAGCTTGTGGGTCCCATAGGGCCCCTGCCTTATCTCTTTATCTCACTTTGTTTCCTACCTTGAGAAAAACATTGTCTAGCACTCTCTTTCCCGTGTTCTTCCCTTAGAAACTAAAAAATTTGATCTGTTTTCCTGTGACTCCATTTCTAAAACTTTTTGAGGGAAATTGCTCCTTGGTATGTGACTCCTCCATCCCTCCAATCAGTTTTTTCTTTAGAAGTTTACATTTTTCTTAAATAGCTTCACTTGGTGTTGTAGAATATGAGCTTGCATGTTGAAATCTTTGAATTCCAAGTAGCATGAATGCTTGATATAGCCTATAAGTACCCATATGGGCAGTTGCTACCAGTCTTGCAAAGTTTTACTGACATAATTTTTGTGGCCCAAATTTTTTAGAAATTGTGTGCAGGAAAATTAATTTCCTAAGGAGATGTTTCTCAAGGAAGGGTTCTTCAAGCCGAAGTCCTAGGGGAGTTGCAGGAAGGACTCTTGATAGTAATCTCAACATTTCTCGCGGCATGGAGTTTAGGCCGTGTGAATGGCCACATACACCCTTCATGAGTGAAGCTGGTTTTATTGAAGAATTCATGCAGTTTATGGCGAATGTCGGACCGACCAACTTCCTCACAGCTAAGTGTCACCAATACTACCTCCTCACTAATCCTTCGTTCAAAACTTTTATTTCATAAACACTCTGATGCTCCCACCGCATGCTTTAGTCTATATGCAACAACTTATGAATTGCTTCTACGCTGATTTTGTGAAATATGCTTGCGTCCCTCTGATGGGGAAGTGTGTGATCCTAAGCATGAGGAATTAGAGAATTTCCTCCTCACCTTAACTGTGGGGGGGACTAGGGGAGTCTCGCACGCCAGAGCCACTAGTTTGCATTTTCCTCCTATGCATTATTTTCTATGTTCATAGGAAAATGCATAACTACTATGGAGCACGGTGGCGGTCTTAGTGCCCCGACCCTTGCTATTTTGTGTCGTGCACTTTGTGATAACACTTACAACTTAGGAGCCATTGTTGTGCGCCACTTCCATCTTAACCGAACTAGAGGTATGATTCATGGTGGTATTTATGCCACACGCTTGGCTAAGAGTTTTGAAGTGGATGTACGTCCCACTGATTATTTATTGCCACAAGTTTATCTTGACCACCAATCTATGATAGAACATCATTTCACCCATCTAACTGATACACCGCAAGGCACTCACTACAACTTAGTATGCAATGAGGTTCCTCCTGATATTATTGTGTTGCATGCACCGTCCTTGCTTAATTTCCATGCTTCCATGCTAGGAAGAAATACACCATCATGCCAGAGGACATAATTGTATACCCTAATGAGTTAGCAGCTACGGAGGCAGAGGCCCGGGATTGGGATGCTCATGTGCTGCAGCAGAAATACTTTACTCGACCAGACGACTACTACCAGTGGTGATTACCAAGCTAGGAAAAAGCCTAAGCTTGGGGGAGTACGTATTTCTCACCCACATTACATTCATGTTAATTGTCGGTTATTATCCTCTTCCATTGTATATCCATGATTAGCTTTATTTTCCCACTTTCTTCTTGTGTGTCTAAAAACTTTAGAAAATCAAAAAATATTTCTCGCTTTTTTCAGTTTTTCTTTCCTATTCAATTAGTTGTAGTATTAAAATAAATCTCAAAAATATTTCCTCTTGCTTGTTGGGAGCTTTCCCGTGTAAGTAATTTTTGTCGTTCATGTTTTCCCGTAGCTTACCCTTCTTGCTTAAGAAAAACAAAACCTCAAAAAAATATTTTAGCTTGTTTCTATTAACTTCTTTTCCTGCTTGTTGAGTTATAAATAGAGAAAATCAAGATGAAAAGGTTGAGTGGCTCTCATATGCTTTATCGTCGATCTAACAAAGATACAATATCACCATGTCTTCTCCTTTGTTTAAAACTACCTTGCAGATTCCAGCTTAGTCCACGGCATCCTTGCACTTTTATTATTATCAAATCATTCGGGCATGCAAGTGAAAGGCAATAATGAAAGTATTAGATGAAGTGATCATGGGAAAGGAAACGGGTATGAACTCTTCTTGTTTTTCATTTTTGTAAATATGTTGGCGCGTTCGATCTTGATTCAGTAAATCATGAGTGATCATGTTTGTGTTGACAATTAGATATCATAGCTTTTCATGCCATGCTTACATAGCTAGGAATTAATAATGATTTACCTTGTGTGTCAACATGCATTAAAATGGTTATGATGTAATATGGCAGTATAGTATTTTCCTCTAAGTATTTTGAGTTGTTTGACTTGGCCCATGTGCAAACATATAGTTGATTCAAAACCAATGCAGCCTTCATAATGTTTAAATTCAGAGTGCTCATATCCTCCACGTGCTAGTGTTCAATGTCGATTATTTTCAATGCATGCTCATGACTGTTGTTGCTCTCTAGATGGTCGCTTACCAACCTATTCCTAGCCTTCACCTATACTAAGCGGGAATGTTGCTTGTGCATCCAATATCTTGAAACCAAGTTGTTCCACATGAGTCCACCATACCTATCTATATGCGGTATTACCCTAGCGTTCCAAGTAAATTTTCATGTTCCACCTCTAAAACCTTCAAATAAACATCTATTTTGTGTACTCGTACAACATTGAGCGACAGGGCAATCAGTATCTTCCATGATAAGTAAGTTACTGTCAAGACGGGCATTTATTCGCTATCATTGCACGAGGGAGGTTGGTAACAAGGGTGCCCAACCCTGCTTAACCAAAACTAAATCAAAACGAAACTCCTTGGACAAGATGATATGTTGGAGGGCACCAATGAATTTGGCTAGCCATAGTTGTGTATGGATGGTGGATAGGAGTAAAACTTTACAATTCTGTTTGGGAACCACCTATAATGAGTTTAGCATGGAAGATACCGAGAAGCTTTGTTGTAACGTTGACGGTAAAGAACACCACTCAAAAATTATATTTTCATTCCTGCTTTTAAATTTTGAGCTCTTGCACGTGTGTAAATTAATGCTTCCCTCTACAAAGGGCCGATTCATCACCCTCTTACTAAAAGCACCTCAACAGAGAGCATTATTTTCATTTTTATGCATTGGGGCTAGTCAATATTGGTTATGAGTATGAGTATGATCTTTTCTATCCTGAATTATAATATTTAGTCAATGCTTGAATGTTAGATGTGCTCTGCATTTATGTTTTGCAGTCTCAGAAAGGGCTAGTGAGATACCATGTCACCATATTATATCGTGATTGTTTTGACAAATTATTGGCATGTGAGATATCTTATTATTTTTTACTAGTTAGTTATGTATTGCCATGACTGGATATGATGCTTAAATTATTATCATGAATGTGTTTATTTATGATTTGTGCTGAAAACTTGTACACTAGCTAAGCATGTGTATAAAAATGAGAACAAAAGAGTTTGTAAAAGTTTTCTTTATCACTTTTAGTCTATCAACTAAATTGCTTGAGGAAAAGCAATGGGTAAAGCATGGGGGAGTTGATACGGCTCCAACGTATCTACTTTTCCATTCACTTTTGCTCCGATTTTGGCCTCTAATTTGCATGATTTTAATGGAACTAACCCGGACTGAGACGTTTTCCGCAAAACTACCTTGGTGTTATTTTTGTGCAGAAATAAAATTTATCAAAATCGGACAAAACTTTTTGTGAATTATTTTTGGGATTTATAAGGATTTATGGAGCGAAGACCTGTCATAGGGGAAGCGCCACGGGGCACAAGCCATCAGGCCGCCCCAGCCCACAACCAGAAGCTTGTGGGCCCTCAAGGCTCCTCTGACACTAATTCCAGTCCTATAAATTCATATTCACAGACAAAAAAATCAAAGAGAAGTTTTCATTGCGTTTCACGAGACGAAGTCGCCGCACCTCCTGTTCTTCCCCCGGAGGGCTGATCTGGAGTCTGTTTGGGGCTCCGGAGAGGGGGATTCTTCGCCGTAGTCATCACCAACCTTTGTCCATCAACACCACCATGATGCTCACCACTGGGAGTGAGTAATTACTTTGTAGGCTTGCTGGACAGCGGTGGAATTGGATGAGATTGATCATGCAATTGAATTAAGTTTGATAGGGCTTGATCCCAAGTATCTACTATGTTCTGAGATTGATGTTACTATGACTTTGCTATGCTTAATGCTTGTCACTAGGGCCTGAGTGCCATGATTTTAGATCGAAACCTATTATGTCTTCATGAATGTAAGAGTGATTTGGATCCTATCTTGCTAGTTATAGTTACATATTACGTGTCTTGGTCCGCATACCCCAAGGTGACAGTAATTGGGATATTTTCCGGTGATTGCCGTAGTTTGAGGAGTTCGTGTATTCAGTATGTTTTAATACTTTATTCCGGTTCTCTATTAAAAGGAGGCCTTAATGTCCCATAGTTTCCAATAGGACACCGCTGCCATTAGAGGGTAGGACAAGAGATGGCATGCAAGTTCTTATCGCAAGCACGTATGATCATATATGAAATACATGCCTACATTATATTGATGAATTGGAGCTAGTTTTGTGTCGCCCTAGCGTGTAACTCTTATATGATCAATGTCATCCAAATCATTATTCACTGCTGATCCATGTGCATACGCATTACATATACCGAATCTTGCTAAGTTACTATTGTTGCTGCTACTGTCACACCTGCTACTAAATTGCTACTCCTACTACTGTTACCAAAATTGCTGCTACCACTGTTAGTGTTACTACAATCACTCGCTATGCTACTAAATATTCGCTGCAGAAGGATATCCCATGTGCGGTTGAATTGACAACTCAATTGTTACGACCAATAAATATTCTTTGGCTTCCCTTGTGTTGAAATAATAAATTAGGGTGAAATACTACCCGTGAAGACTATTGTGATCCCCTACACTTGTGGGTTATCATGCTGGCTCGATGAAGATTAGTAGATTTCTCCCACATACTCCACTATGAGTGAGTGATGTCTACGCACGCTTCTATTCTTGTAGACTATGTTGGGCCTCCAAGCGTAGAGGTTTATAGGACAACAACAATTTCCCTCAAGTGGATGACCTAAGGTTTATCAAACTCAGGGAAGTAGAGCTTGAAGATGGTCTCTCTCAAGCAACCCTGCAATTAAGATACAAGAACTCTCTTGTGTCCCCAACACACCTAATACAATTGTCAGTTGTATAGGTGCACTAGTTCGGCAAAGAGATGTTAAAAGGCAAGTGATATGGATGGTAAAACAAGGTATTGTAAATCTGAAATAAAAATGGCAGCAAGCAAACATGGAATAATACTGAAAGTAAACGGTGTTCAACGGTGGAAAATAAGGCCTAGGCTTCATACTTTCACTAGTGGGAACTCCCAACAACATTAACATAGTCTAATCACATGATATTTCCACTAAAACATGCAATGGGGACGTACTTGGAGGTCATTCCTTTGTGATCAAGAGAGGACGAGAATTATGTAGGGCTACAAAAGCACATCTCACAGTTCGTAGTTCTCATCTATGGATTTTCCAATGTCATCGCGGCCATCCAAAGAGAGTACCACAATCACCACAACATATCTCAAGGATAGTCAAAGACAAGCACCAAGAGACTCTCAATCTTCAATCAATTCACAAAAGAGGAAATCACTCACGAAAATATTCTTCTAATCCATGTCCAATATACCGTTGTCACCATGGTCTCGGGGATTATACTAGATAAGATCAAGGAAGTACATCAATCGAATACATAGAAGAAGGGGAAACATCATGGGATCATCCTAGATTAACATAGCCTATGATCACAATCAAGATCACATCATGGGAGAGAGATATGACCACATAGCTACACGTAGAAGACCTCAGCCCCGAGGGAGACTACTCACACATGCCTATGGTGAGCAAGAGGTTGATGGAGAGGTGCAGCTCGGAGAGGAGACGCCAGCCACGGCAACGGCCAAGGCCCTTGGGGGCGGCGGCCCTTGGCCCCCCTTATTCCTTGGAGATGGTGCTGGTATGGAGGTGGTTCTCCACCCCCAAGGCAGCTGCGTGGGAGGAGGAAATCTCGTAGCTCTTGGTGGCCCTCAAGAAATCAGGTTTTTCCTCTCCTTATATGAGTCGGGACGATCATCCTTGGCCCTCTAATGGATGCCCGCTTGGTCCAAGGGATCTTCAATACCTCTAGAACCTTCCTAGGAACCCCTCTCAGCCCTAATGAGGTCCCCAAGTTGTGGCTTGGCTGAATCCATCTAATATGGTAAGAGTTGGACTCAATCATGTCACTGATTCACGTAATCATGTAATCAGATATTTGTCCTCCAGTAAAATGGGATTTCCTGGAGCGTCCGAACTCCAAATGGGGCGAATGTTATATCTAGAATTATCATAATAAAATACCCCACAACTTTCACATCTATTATTTGTCCATTTGACATCATCTTCGTGGCGGAGACAGATGATCTATAAAATATGTAGGGGGGACAAATTTGAGGAAAGTCAGAGTCCCACTCCAACAAGGTTTCCTCTTCTATTTTTTATAGTTCCTACACATCAAAGTGTAAAACAAGAACATTGTGCACTTTTGCAACTATTATTAGGTTAGTCGAAATAAATCATAAACTTAATATAAAACAATTATCAAATCATAAAAGTAGCATGAAACCATCAAAAAATATAAATACATTTTGGACGTATCAACATCCCCAAGCTTAGTTCCTACTCGTCCTCGAGTAGGTGAAACGATAAAAACAAAATAATTTTTTAGGTGACATGCTACCAACATAATCTTGATCATCATATTTGTAAAAGCATTTGTAAGCTAAGATCATAACACTCTAAACATAGGCACGATAGATATAATTCTAACAATGAAACTTAGCAACCAAGTTGCAACATGAAAAGTAACACAAAAAAATATCATGAATAATAATGCACTTGAAAGTTATACGTTTGTTCCGAGGATAAAGAAAACATAGCAAAGTGGTATTTTGCTTGTCCTTAAGAGTGGGGCAAAACAAAAATGCTAGGACACCTTCGAAGTTCAAGTGGTGACTGGATACAAATAATTTGAGAACAAGTAATAACATAATCATGAATCAATCAATAATAAATTTTGGGACAATGCACATTATACCGAGAATGACAACTATGCTCTCTTAATTGGTGCATAAAGTTAGAAGATGAAGACTCAACATAAAAGTAAAAGAAAGGCCCTTCGCAGAGGGAAGCAGGGATTACTCATGTGCTAGAGCTTTTAGAGATTTTTGGAATCAATAAGATTGTAAAATAAGCTTTTGGGAGGTGCATAATTCGTCAACGAATGCTAGCAGATAGCCCAATACTTCTCATGTTGGACAAGTTTTGAGGAACGGCTCCCAAAGTGGGGACGATCACATCCCCTTAGTCTCCTTTGTTTATCACTATTCCGATTTCTCATGAGCAAAGCGTGAAGGAGGTTTTGTTTGTTGTTGTTATCTTTTATGAGTTGGGCGCACTCATGCCAGTCCCTCCTCGTATTAGGGGTTCGCAGATTAGACATGTAAACCCAAGATAAAGCTTGTCAAGGATGATAAGATCATGAATTATCTACTATTTCCTCATGAGCTAAAACAGAGGCACAAAACAGGAACAATTTTGAAAGTTTTAAAGGTAGCACATGAGAAATTTACTTGGAGTCGCGGTTAAATACCACATGTAGGTAAGTATGGTGGACAGATTTAGCAAACTTTGTTTTTTTTCTTTTGGGAGTTGGATGCACGAGTAGAGCTCATACTCAGTACAGGTGGAGGCTAGCAAGAGACTGTGAGCGACCAACTAAGAGAGCAATAACGGTCATAATCATGCATAGAGACAAAACATTATTAATCAAAGCATAAATAATATTACAAGTCAAAAACTAAATGATCATAGAGGCTAGAGGTGACTGGTTTGTAGTCATAACATGGTGTGAGCATGCGCCAAGTAAATCCAAATGAAGCAGTAAAGGAGAATACCACAATATTATGCTTTGATATGATAAAAACAACATGATTCTTTCAATGGAACGTTAAGCACTCTCAACTATTTGAGACAACTCATTCTACATCGATAACTACTAAGCATATAACTGATAATATCTAACATGACATGTTAAAGTCTAAGCCACAGTCTAAACAAGCTTCCTATTGCACCACTATAAGCATGAAATATTTTACTTTCCTCCAACACCAATCAACTTTCTTGAAACAACTCTCATAGATAATATTAATTAAAGACCAGAGAGATAATCATATATAACTGAAGCAAACTAAAAAGCTCTAAACATAATATGAGTGGAAAACAAGAGCTAAACAGAGTACTAGCAAAAAGTGTACACTCATAGAACAATAAGAGTGAAAACCAGAGTGTTCTAAGCAATTAAAATGGGGCGTGTCTCTCTCCCAAATAAGAATGATAGGATGTAACTTATTTATGAGCAGCAAGCAAAACTAAAATAAACTAAAAAGTAAAGAGCGGGACGCTCCAAGCATAGCACATAACATATGAAGTGATAAAAATATAGTATGAAGAAGGAGGAACTGATGATTGTTGATGGAGAAGGGGATGCACACGGGCATCCCCAAGATTATACGCTTGAGTCTCCTTGAATATTTCTTGGGGTGCATGCGGTCATCCCTAAGCTTGAGTGCTTGACACTCCTGGATCTTCTTTCATCATCTTCCATCGCATACTTGAAAACTCCCTTCATACGAAACTCATCATAAGCTGATTAGAGTGGTTAGTACCCAAAATAAAATATATTTTATCCACTCGAAATAAAGATTTACATGATTAGCTACTGTTTCTCAAGATTGCCAAAAAGTTTTTGCAAAGAAAAATCAATCTTAAGATTTGCAAAACGATGAAAATGCAAAACGTTGCAGAATCTGTGAAAAACAGACCAGCAAGTAGTAAATAATTTCTTTAGGGTACTTCTGCAACTCAAACCAAAAACCTCAGAACAAACGCCAGAAATCCAATTGTACAGAGCGTAGTGTCAAAACAATTCAGATCAAAAATATGATCTGGTGATTTTTGGTGAATTTTTCCGTCAAGCAGACAAAATCTGTTTTTGGACAGCATGTCACAACTTTTAAACTTTCTTGCAATCGGAGGCTAAAACTTGGCACGAAGCTTAAAAATAAAGATACGATGATGTTGCTACAGTAGTAACACACATCAATATCACTAAAAACTGAAAGTAAAAAATCAAAGTAAAGATAACAAGGGTTGTCTCCCTAGAGCTCTTTCTTTATAGCCATAAAGATAGGCTTAAGATTTTAATGATGCTCTCGTAGGAATAAGAGTTGTAGAACAAAAGAGAGCATCAAGAAGCAAATACCAAACACATTTAAGTCTAACATGCTTCCTATGCATAGGAATATTGCAATAGAATGATTCATTGAAGCACAAAGCAATAAGCATAGGAAGGCAAAACAAGTGGAGCTTCAAAACCTTCAACATGAAGAGAGGGAACTTGATATTATTGGAATATCTATAAGCATATGTTCCCTTCTCATAATAATTTTTAGCAGGATCATGAAAAAACTCAACAATATAAGTATCACATAAGACAGTATTTCCATGTTCCAAAAGCATAAAATTATCATTACTCTTCTTATAAGCAAAATATTTAGGAATAGTGAGAGTAAAGCAATCATTATCATTATGGTAATCATCATTTTTAGGAGGCATAGTATCATCAATGCAAGTTTTCTCCTCAAAAGTTGGGGGACTAAAAATATCATGTTCATCAAACCCGTCATCCCCAAGCTTGGAGCTTTCCATGTCATTAGCAATATTGATATTCAAAGGAAGCATACTAATAGCATTGTCACCATCACAATTGTTATGCAAATAATAAAGTTCCATAGGTTTTTTAATTTTCTCCTCAAACACTTCATGTCCTAGTTCAAGATAAAGTTTATAAAGCTCTCTAATATTATTTTTTTGTTTTCCATTAAGCCTAACTAGTGGAAATAAAAAAAGAAACGAAAAGATTTAATTGCAAGATCTAAATATATACCTTCAAGCACTCACCTCCCCAGCAACGGCTTCAGAAATAGCTTTATGTCAACGCAGGCTTCTATTCTTGTAGACTATGTTGGGCCTCCAAGCGCAGAGGTTTGTAGGATAGCAACAATTTCCCTCAAGTGGATGACCTAAGGTTTATCGAACTCAGGGAAGTAGAGGTTGAAGATGGTCTCTCTCAAGCAGCTCTGTAATTAAGATACAACAAGGCTCTTGTGTCCCCAACACACCTAATATAATTGTCAGTTGTATAGGTGCACTAGTTCGGCGAAGAGATGTTCAAAGGCAAGTGATATGAATGGTAAAACAAGGTATTGTAAATCTGAAATAAAAAATGCCAGCAAGAAAACATGAAACTAAATTGAAAGTAAACGGTGTTCAATGGTGGAAAACAAGGCTTAGGCTTCATACTTTCACTAGTGGGAACTCCCAACAACATTAACATAGTCTACTCACATGATATTTCTACTAAAACATACAATGGAGACGTACTTGGAGGTCATTCCTTTGTGATCAAGAGAGGACAAGAATTATGTAGGGCTACAAAAGCACACCTCAGAGTTTGTAGTTCTCATCTATGGATTTCCCAATGTCATCGTGGCCATCTAAAGAGAGTACCACAATCACCACAACATATCTCAAGGATAGTCAAAGACAAGCACCAAGAGAATCTCAATCTTCAATCAATTCACAAAAGAGGAAATCACTCATGAAAATATTCTTCTAATCCATGTTCAATAGACCGCTTTCACCATGGTCTCGCGAATTATACTAGATAATATCAAATAAGTATATCAATCCAATACATAGAAGAAAGGGAAACATCATGGGATCACTCTAGATTAACATAGCCTATGATCACAATCAAGATCACATCATGGGAGAGAGAGATGACCACATAGCTACATGTAGAAGACCTCAGCTCCGAGTGAGACTACTCACACATGCCCATGGTGAGCAAGAGGTTCATGGAGAGGTGCAGCCCGGAGAGGAGACGGCGGCCACGACCCTTGGGGGCGGTGGACCTTGGCCCCCCTTCTTCCTTGGAGATGGTGCTGGTAACGAGGTGGTTCTCCACCCCAAGGCGGCTGCCTCGGAGGAGAAAATCTCGTAGCTCTTGGTGGCCCTCCGGAAATCAGGTTTTTCCTCTCCTTATATGAGTCGGGACGATCATCCTTGGCCCTCCGATGGATGCCCCTTTGATCCAAGGGATCTTGGGAACCTCTAGTACTTTCCTAGGAACCCCTCTCAGCCCTAATGAGGTCTCCAAGTCGTGGCTTGGCCAAATCCATCTAATATTATAAGAGTTGGACTCAATCACGTCACCGATTCCCGAAATCCTGTAATCAGATATTTGTCCTCCAGTAAAACGGGATTTTCTAGAGCGTCCGAACTCTAAATGGGCCGAATTTTGTGTCTAGAATTCTCAGCATAAAATGCCCCACAACTTTTGCATCTATTATTTTTCCAGTTGACGTCATCATCGAGGCGTAAACAAACAGTCTCTAAAATATGTAGGGGGGACAGATTTGAGGAAAGTCATAGTCCCAATCCAACAAGGTTTCCTCTTCTATTTTTGATAGTTCCTACACATCAAAGTGTAAAACAAGAAAATTGTGCACTTTTGCAACTATTAGTAGGTTAGTCCAAATAAATCATAAACTTAATGTAAAAACAATTAGCAAAAACATAAAAGTAGCATGAAACCATAAAAAAATATAGATACGTTTTCGACGTATCATTGAGCCACTCTTTAGCACATCTTCACAAGTCCATTGCCACCATAATAAATGATAAGCTTCAAGCAAGATCTCTTTCTCATGCTCCACTTGAACCTGCACAACGTGATCTTTGATGTGTTGAATGAGATCTTCTTTTTACGCCAGCCCATGGAAACACACCTAACCCCACATAGAACTATCACGAAGACCATGTGTTAGTACACAAATCATAATGGACAATGCTTACCATACCATGGGATCACTTGATACCTCTTGGTACATCTTGTATGCTTTGTGTGTTGATCAACTTGATTCACTCTTTGACTTAGTTTTGATAAAAACTTGTGTCTTTATGACCAATCTTTGGATAAAATCTTGAGTACCACCTTGGTCATCATATGAACTCCTTGAAACAAACAAATGGACTTCAAGAAGTTTCTATGGACAAGTCCTTCGAATATAACTCAAGGAAACCATTAGTCCATAGGGATTGTCATCAATTACCAAAACCACATATGGATAAATATTCTCTAACAACAGCTCTCATGCATCCCGTCGAGCCTACGCGGCGGAAAGCTCGCACGTCTCTTGTCATCGAACAGATGCACGCATAGCACCCCCATATCAAGTAAAAAAGTTGGATACGTGGAACCAAATGGTTATCAAAACGCACACGATTCACGTAATGGAACCTTTTGTGATAATAATGTGACAACTATTTGTAACAAAATGTCTATGTTGCCTATTATTGTGTGAGCATTCTCAAATTGGAAAATGTATGGTACAAAGACCTATATGTGTTGTGTCATGACACCAGGATAGATTCCATGAATTTCATACGAGTTCTATACTTACAGAATTCAAAAACCAAGATTGTTAATGATTGCGACAGAGCCATCATGCCTAAAGGATTCTAACTCATTCATATTCGTTACATGGGACCTAAGCAAGCACCCAAGGACACAAAAATGTTTTTTGAACAATTTGTGTTGCACTACAACATGTGCTTCTAGTTCAAAATTTGAATTACACATATTAAATCCCTAGAAAAATAAATTAATATATAAAGGAGGCCAAACGGGCCCTGTATAATTCCATATTTTAGCATGCCACTCATACTAGTCTTTCTTGCATGTATAAAAAATTCCAGACGAGAGAACGCATTGAACGTAGTTTCTCCTCCAAAGATGACATGTTCCCTATCGAAATCATGAGGCTTCTTGCAGAAGCTTTGGCTTGTAAGATGCATGTACCGATACTTTTCCCAAATTGGTCAAAAAGTTAGCAAGCCATATATGTTTCGTGGCATGACACTAGGTAAGTTTCATGAATTTCAAATGAGTTTTGGATTTCTCAAGGACTTAAAAACAAAGATTCTCAATGTTTGTGGCCTAGTAACAATGTGTGGATGTTTGTAATTCATTCATATTCAGTGCATGGGATCTAAACAGGGACCCGAGGACACAAAAATGGTTCCCATTTTGGTGCCCTGGAGCACGTGCTTGTAGTTTTGCACATTCTGCATTTGTTCAAGGCTAAATCATAATTATTTTAAAGCACCTATTCATCCCACCTTCTAGACGACATCCATGTCCTTTCACTTTCTATCAGATCTAGGTCTCTCATTATTAGGCTTTACCGCATAGAGAGTAAGGATGTCGACTAGGGGATTCGGATTCTGTGACACTCTTAGTTCGATGACACAAAATTTGATGTTTGGGTAATGCGCATGCTTAATCTCTTTAGGGTCATGGACCCAAATTTAGAGCGAATTGTACATGTGGGGTTTTCTCCTCCAAAGGATTCTCAAAACCTATATTTAGAGGATGAAAAAAACTCTTATCTCAATGCTCAAGCTTTTAATGTGTTTTTTGATGCTTTGAGCAATGTAGTTATATTTCAACTCATGTCATTCTGGGATGCTCATGAGTTGTGGAGCAAACTTCAAGATAAATATGGTGTGTCCAAGATTTGTGGGGATGATCATTCTCCCTGCACCTGGAGTCGTGTTGTCTTATTAACTTCTTCTACTTCACATACATGTGGATTGCCACAAAGTAATGATATGGTGAGTAGTGTTGATCATTGCAATGGTGATAGTCGGCTTACTGTTGATGATCCTTCATCACACTATCTTATTGCAATGCTTCATCTTTGGACTTTAAGACTTCGAGCACTCTAGATTTTTCATATGCTTGTTTTGATAGTACTTGCATATCATGTAGAAATTTCTTGATAAATTTGATGATGATATGCTTCCTATCTGTTGTTGCACTACTAGGGAAAAGGTTAGCAGTAGCGCTAGTTTTTGGGCTAGCAGTAATGCGGGTGCCCATGCTACTACTACCACACTACAACTAACTTGTAGCAGGAGAACTGATTGGTATGCACTATTACTATCCTTAGATAGCAGTAGCGTGGGTTGGTCCAGCGCTACTGGCAACTGAGTTAGCAGTAGAGCGCTTTCATAAACAATGCTACTACGTAGTATACTAATGGTGCATTAGCACTGGCGAGCTTTAGAAACTGCGCCACTACTAAACGCGCGTATTTCTATTTTTATATTTATATTGTATTTACACACGGTAATACATATTAATATACAACATCAAGAATAACTGTGCAAAAAAACAACATTTACATTAAAATGGATGGTTTCAAGTGATCAAGTGTAACTAGAGGAAAAATGATGTTGCAAATCGCAACAACATGTTTTCCTATAACTGTGCAAAAATAACATTTAGATTAAAGCAGATGGATGGAGGTGATCAAGTTGAATTAGAGCAAAATACTATGTTGCGAATCGCATCATATTTTCCTCTAATTCACTTGGTCACTTGCATCCATCCACTTTAATCTATTATATGGCATATAACTTATCATCCTCTTAATCATCTAACAACTCCTCATCCTCTTCATAATCTAACAACTCGTCATCCTCTTAATCATCTAACAACTCATCATCACCTTAATCATACCAAATTAAAACGTCATAAAACAAAAAAACCACCATAATAATCATCATACTAATTGATCATGCCAAGTTAATATATGTCATATAAACCAGAAAAACTTCTCTCTCATAGGACCTAGTCCTCTCTCCTAGGTAAAATGTCATAAAATAAAATAAACACCTAAGTCTCCATGATGAGGCAAAGAGATCAAACGGTCTCCAACTTGTGGCTTGTGATGCTTTTTATTTCTTTTCATGCTTCAATTTGGAGTTTTCCTCGTGGTTTGCTCTTAGTCGAGTATTGGAAAACAAAAGGGACGCATGTACGGCTTGTAATTGCCATCTCAGCTTCACCATGCATCAACTGAGGCACAACATCATTTGGTGGAATAGTAGCATAATAGTAGCCTAGTTAGCAATCCAATTTACATAATAGTAGCATAATTAGCAATGTAATTTACGCAATAGTAGTCTAGTTAGCAACTCTTACCAAGATATTTGCATGAATGTCATCAACCCTCAAACTATGCACTATGGCATGTATACTGTGTAATTTGGGTTAGCTCCATAATGTGTGTTGTCCCTAGTAGACAGGCAACCATTAACAAAGGTGATAAGAGAATCCTTCTCCTACCAAATTAGATGTGATCATAAGTGTAGTGTGTCTTGTCTACTCTCTTTTGTGTTTCACTCGAAGAAAGGAAATAAGTTGTAAATTATAAATAAACAAGTTTAGTATGGATGAACACCAACTATTTTCAAATTAACAATACAAATGACTTAATAAATATGGTTGACAAACTCACATAGAGGTAAAACTGGAAGCATACCGACATCCACCCAAATATCGATATTACCTTCAATATCATCTTGAGGACGAATATCAAAGGTTACTCCCATATCCTCATGAAATCCATATGCCTTACCTTGAGCTTCCCAATTTGAGCAACCAAAACGCAAGTGGTTAATTACATTGTATAGTATACTGATACGTCTCAAACGTATCTAGAATTTTTGATGGTTTCACACTGTTATCTTGTCAACTTTGGATGTTTTGTTTACCTTTTATATCTTTTTTGGGACTAACTTATTAACTTAGTGCCAAGCGCCAGTTCCTGTTTTTTCTGTGTTTTTGACTCTTTTCAGATCTGATTTTGGAACAGAGTCCAAACGGAATAAAATCCCCAAAATGATTTTTTCCATAACGGAAGAAGATAAGGAGACTTGAGGGACAAGCAAGTGGGCCCACAGGGAGCCCACAAGCCCTGTTGCCGCGGCCAGGGGGGAGGCCGCAATAACCAAGCTTGTGGCCTCCCTGGCGCCCCCCTGCCCTAGGTCTTTGGCCTATATATTCCCTAAAAATCCAGAAAAAATCAGGACATCCACGAAAACACTTTTCCGCCGCCGCAAGCTTCCGTTTCCGCGAGATCTCATCTGGAGACCCTTCCCGGTGCCCTGCCGGAGGGGACTTTGGAGTTGGAGGGCTTCTTCATCAACATCATCGCCCCTCCAATGACTCGTGAGTAGTTCACTTCAGACCTACGGGTCCGTAGTTAGTAGCTAGATGGCTTTTTCTCTCTCTTAGATCTTCAATACAAAGTTCTCCATGATCTTCATGGAGATCTATCCAATGTAATCTTCTTTGGCGGTGTGTTTGTCGAGATCTGATGAATTTTGGATTTGTGATCAGATTATCTATGATATATATTTGAGTCTTTTCTGATTTCTTATATGCATGATTTGATATCCTTGTAAGTCTCTCTGAGTCTTGGGTTTTGTTTGGCCAACTAGATCTATGATTCTTGCAATGGGAGAAGTGATTGGTTTTGGGTTCTTACCATGTGGTGACCTTTCCCAGTGACAGTAGGGGCAGCAAGGCACACATCATGTAGTTGCCATCAAGGGTAACAAGGTGGGCTTTGTCGTAGATATGAGATTGTCCATCTACATCATGTCATCTTGCTTAAAGCGTTACTCTGTTCTTTTGGACTTAATACACTAGATGCATGCTGGATAGCGGTCGACGTGTGGAGTAATAGTAGTAGATGCAGAAAGTATCGGTCTACTTGTTTTGGACGTGATGCCTATAGATATAATCATTGCCATAGATATCGTCACGACTTTGCACGGTTCTATCAATTGCTCGACAATAATTCGTTCACCCACCGTCTACTTGCTTTCATGAGAGAAGCCACTAGTAAACACTACGGCCCCCGGGTCTATTCACACCTATCGTTTCCACTTTCGCTTTTTTACTATGCTTTGTTACTTTGTTGCTTTCAGTTCTCACTTGGCAAACAATCTATAAGGGGTTGAGAACCCCTTCATAGCGTTGGGAGCAAGCTCTTTGTGTTTGTGCAGGCACTTGTGATACTCCTTCACTGGATCGATACCTTGGTTCTCAAAACTGAGGGAAATACTCACCGCCGCTGTGCTACATCACCCTTTCCGCTTCGAGGGAACACCAACGCAAGGCTTCAAGGCCACGGGGGAATCCTTTGCATATTTGCCAAGGAAGTCCCTAAAGGCGTAGCCGCAGCAGCAGGATTCCTGGCGACGTACCAGGGAAGGTCTATTGTCGCAGTAGCATATACCCCAAAATGTGAAACCATGTTTAGTCCTCGGGTGAGCTCTTATCGTCTCCATATTCTCCATTTCTTGGAAACCAAGATTCTTCAAGACATACCGTCTTGCATGAGACGGGATGCACTAGTCGAATTACAAAAACTGAAATTACATGTTGAAGCAAAGAAACATAAAGTATTCATTAATTGTGGAAAAATAGTTGTCATCGTTGCGTACCATAAAAACAACAAAGGTCTTATCAAGCTTGATGGTGAAGAACCTGTCGTTTCGCAAGTGAGACCTATCACATAGACCCCGATCCTCGCCGCATAAATCACACTCATGGATCCCCTTGTTATCAGACTTTTCCTATGTTCATGATTCAAATATTAAAAATCAATGACAATTATACCTGGAAGTATTTAGCATGGGTTGAGTTTCAGTCTATCGAGCCTTTCCTTGAAAAACTCTCATATCTCATGGTGTATATGGTGCACACTCTCTCACACTGATATGGTGGTGTATCTTGGTGGACATTCCCTCACACTAATATTTCGACCGTTGGTGATGGTCGCACCTCTTCTTATCTCCTCACGCATTATACCAAGGTATATATCACGAGAAGAGAAGAAGAGGAAGTGACCCCCACGACAACAGTCGGTATTCCTCCATCAAGAACATACTGAAAGTCACACAAGGAGCTCCAACACACTAAAAGTCAACCCTGTAAGCATTAGTAAATTAACATTATATTTATGGATTAACGACATAAAAATGGCCTATGTTTTGCCGGAATGTAATCTAATTCCTATACTGACAAAATTTCAGCATAACCTTTTCTAAAAACATAAAATATCAAGCGCGTGAAATATGTCGGAACGGAAATGAATCAACATTCCGGCAAAACATAGGCCACTCAGAGGTTTCATTTTCATTTTCATTTCTTCACATGTTCAAAAAAATTCAAGTTCCTTACATTTTCATTTCAAAAAAATCATATCTTCACATTTTCATTTCAAAAGAATAATAAAACTATCCTAACTCTAACCCTAAAATCTATCCATCCATCCATCCTATTTCTAACCCTAGTTACTAAAACTAAATTCAATGCAGGAGGGAGGGAGGGAGGGATGGAGGGAGAGGGTCAGAGGGAGAGGGTGGGAGGAAGGGAGGGATGGAGGGAGAGGGTAGGAGGGACGAATGGAGAAGGGAGGGGTCATGGGAGAGTGTGGGGGAGAACAAAAGATGGAGGGAGAGGGTGGGAGGGAGACATACTGGAGGGGGCGACAACGGCATCACGCGACGATGGAGCGGGGCAACAATAGCAAACGGCAGCGGCGGGGGTAGATGGAGAGGTAGAGTGGAGAGGGAGAGTGAGGCTATCACATGGTAGAGCTAAGGTGGGATTAGCAGTAGCGCGGGTCACCGGCCCGCGTTGCTGCTAGCCCACCTAGTAGTAGCGGAGGTCACCGGACCGTGCTGCTACTAAGTTGGGCCAATGAGGTGTGCTTGGGCTAGTCGTTGTAGCAGCGCTCATAGGGTCCCCGCGCTACTTCTAAGTGAATAGTAGTAGCGCTGGTTTTAGCTGAACACTACTACTATGGGCAACCCCGGTCGTTGGCGATGGGACCACTTAGCAGTAGCGTCGTCCTGCTGCCTAGCGCTACTACTATATACATACATGTAGCGCTGGTGTGTGCCCCACGCTACTACTAAGTAGCAGTAGTGATGCATACCTACCCCGCGCTACTGCTAAGTTTCTATCTATATAAGCTTTCTCCTAGTAGTGTTGCCATGAAATAATCACATCAATTTTCTCTAGTTGTTATGCTACCATTATAGAGAAAACCCTACACCCCATGGAACAAGATATGTTCTTGATTGGTGCTTCAAAGGATCCTACATCATCATCTTCTGCACCCCACTTTTGCCTCATGGCTAAGGCTTCAAAGGTATCCCCCACTTTGAATCCCAATATATCTCATGATGATGATGTTGATAATAATGAAGTTGAGCTTATTGATGAAGAGGATGGTAATATTGCTTCTTAAAATTTAAGGCTGAGATGATTTTTAAAGCTCTTCATAAGAATAAAATTGCTAGTTCCAACTTCATGGAAATCATGTCTATTGCCATTGAGGGCAAGAAATATATTGAGGAGTTGGAAGCTCATCTCGAGGAGCAAGAGGTCACCATTGAGAAAATGGAAGGTCATGAGCGTGAGTACACAATTGAGATAACAGATCTTTCTTAAGCTCTTGAGGAAGAACAAAACACTAAGGAATCTCTTGAGGAGACTTTTTCTCTGGAATTGTTTATAGAAAAGGAATCCCATGATAGAGCCCTTGAGGTGGTTAAAGATTTCCAAACTAAAAAAGATAAGCTTGGCGTTGTACATGCTGAACTCCTTCAGGAATATGAGCACATCGAAAATGTCTCAAGGGTCATTAAGAGTTCGCTCATAGAATTCATCGAGTCTCATGCCCAACTTACAACTTCATATTTAGAAGAGCTTGCCAAGTTGCCTTCTCCTCTTGTTGTTAATGATGATGCTTGTGCTACTAACTCTATTTCTTGTGAAGCATCCATATTGTACCATCCAAAAAAATGGAATGTTATATAAATTAAGTAATTATAATTGTTTGATTGTTTGTTTTACTGATTCTAAAATTTAGTGGAATTTGAAAAAAATTAAAGTTCAATAGGAGGGGATAAAAGGACTTCCCAAAACTTTCATCTTGCACTTTGATCTCCATTAATTAAAACTCATTTCATCACAAAACCCTAGAGTGAAGATAATATGACTTCTTCATTTTAAAGAAAGTAAAAATGGATTTGAGAAGATTTGAATTGCATTTGAAAAAATTCAACTTTCAAAATTCTCTGATAAATAAATAAAATCAGAGTAGGAAAATGACACTCCAAAAACAAAGACAACTCTGTGTTGAGATTCAAATTTTGAAATACAAACTATTTCCTATTTATTTGAAATTTAAATACTCTTTCATTTTGGAGTTATTGCAAAAAGGATTTTTAAAGCATTTCATTTGGTCATGAAAATATGTTCATGTTTTAGAAAATTTGGTTCTAAAATTTTTAATACATAATATGCCTATATAAAATGTATTTTTTCTCTCGTTGTTTTATAAAAACAACGCTCGACAAGGCCACGGGCTAGCGCAACCAGCCGAGCGAGCGCTTGAGGCCCACGCCAATGCCCGCACGAGCGTCAGGAGGCTAGCAGCGCAGCTCCCACGCGCCCGCCGCGAGATTCCTTTCGCACGATCCCTCTATCTCACATACTCCCTCCGTCTTAGGTTACAAGTCCAGCACATGTACATAGGTCATCAATTTGACCAACTTAATGAGAGACATATATTATAAAAAATATATCATTAGAAACTTTAGATGTTCTATTTTCTAATGATATAATTTTTATGTTAAACCATATATTTTATATAAGTAAAATTGACGACCTAGCTACACATGCCTTCTAAAGTGTGAGGGAGAGAGTACACATTTCTCTTGTTTCTTTTACCACCTGGACCCACTCAATCTTCTTCCTCCTGTCGCAAACCACGCAAGAAACAAAGGAAACCATACGAGAGCATCGCCGTATTCCGGATCTTCGGGGATTCGATCCCCGAGTCGATCTCTTCCCTAAAAAAACAATATTTCATATTTGGATTCAATTTTTTGTATCTTTAGATCTATAGAACCGAATTTGATGATTTTTTATGCTACAGATTCACAAAAATACCATATATCTCGTGGAACCAACATTTTTTTTGAACTTTTAAATTTTGAATTCAAATATATTTGTACTAAATCCTATTTTGGGTATAACTTTTATTGATTTTTTTCCGAGTAATTCTTGTTGCTATTTTTTCCTATATGTTATATCTGTAAAGAGGACAAATAAAAATATATTTTTTATCTTAAATAGGTACTAGATATTTTTTATAAAACCTTTTAGTTGATTATTTTGTCTAATTAAAACTAGTATCAAATAAGTTTTTCAAAAATAAAGTTTTATAATATTTTCTTTTGTTAAGAATAATTTCTCTTGAGAAACCTCCTTTAAGAAATCTCTTTTATTGTTGTTTTGCACATGTTATTGTTTTCTTGTTTGTGATCATGGTTTCTCATTGTATGATTCTTGTTTTCTCACGCTAGATTGTTCGGAGTGCGAAAATTGTTATTTGGAGTCACTTGAGTTTCAAGATCATCAACAAGGCAAGTTCACTTTGATCCAGTTTTGAATACCTACGATTTTATTGCATTAGTGCCACTTTTCCTCTTACATCCAGTAGGAATATTGAAACTTGTAGATTGAGAAGAATCATTAGGTAAAAACCCATACCCTTGTCACCGAGCCCCGGGAATCGTTGTTAAGTTACTTGCAGCTATGCTTTAGTAGACTGGGATTGGTATGAGTGTTTCATGTGAGATATGAGTGTGATGACAAACTCGGGATCAACCTAAAGACTACAAGACTCCAAGATTTCAACACACCTCTAGGTGGACTGCTTGCAAGAAGAGGGGATGTTGGGGATGTACCAATGATTACCCAGTTCTATGACCTTCACAATGGATCTTGGAGATTAAATAGTGATCGCCTAGTTCTATGACCTTGCCAGGGGATCCTAGGGATGTACTAGTTGTTAGAGCATATTTATCCACACGTGGTTTTGGTAATTGATGACAATCCCTATGGACTAATGTTTGCCTTAAGTTATATTCGAAGGATTTGTCCGTAAGCACTTCTTGAAGTCCATGTGTTAGTTTCAAGGAGTTTATATGATAACCAAGGTGGTATTCAAGGTATTATCCAAAGATTGGTCGTAAAGACACAAGGTTGATCAAGACTAAGCAAAGAGTAAATCAAGATGATCAACACACCAAACGTACAAGATGTACCGAGAGGGATCAGGTGATCTCATGGCATGGTAAGCATTGTCCATAACGCTTTTATGTACTAGCCCATGGTCTTCGTGAGAGTTCTATGTGGGGTTAGGTGTGTTTCCATGGGTTTGTGTCAAGAGGAAGATCTCATTCAATCTATGAAGGATGACATCAAGTGGTGACCGTTATCAATATTGCGGTGTGCAAGTTTAAGTGGAGCATCACGAAGATATCATGCTTGAAGCTTGTCGTCCATTGTGGTGGCAATGGACTTGTGAAGATGTGCTGAAGAGTGGCTCGCCCATAGTGAGTATGGGGGAGCAATCAACTAGTCTTCCTCAAACCAACGCAATCTAGAAAGGAGGTCCATCTTAAGGAAGCCAAGGTCATCGTCATCTAGCTCAAGAGGACTAAGTGCATGGTATAGGATTGCCCTTGTCAGGTTTCTCTATTTTAGGATAGATTGTCATTCTATCAGGGGGGCTCTCAAGTGAGTATCTTGATCGTATCATTCGTTGAGAGCTCAAACCATTTGCATCCTTGCATCATCTTTCTTGGTTCTTTTTTGGTGATTCTCTCTGTGAGTTGTAGAGCTTATGGTCACCTTCATGACAAGCTTGAGTTCATCAAAAACGGAGTCCATATGCATCTTCTATGATGTTTTCGATGTTGGAAGTTTTTGTCGGTTCGTCATTCATAGATGTTTCACATCTCTATATAATAGGCATTTTCATAACTGCATGTTCTTAAGATTTCCAACAAGCTTGAGTTTGCTCGATTCGGTGCTCGTATGCGAAAGTTATGGCCGTTTTCAGTTCCAGGGTTGTTTTTCTCTAAACAAGCGGTAGTACCACTCGGTACCACGGTAGTACCGGTTGGGTGGTACTTCCGCTGTGTACTACCGTTGTCACCAGCTTCTACTACGAGCGCCTGTAGTAGTATCAGTGGACATAGTTTTTACTACCGCTCTCAGGCGGTAGTACTACAAAACCGTGTCCGGTACTACCATGTCGGATTTTTGCACAGCCGTAGCCTCAGCGGAGGTAGACACGGAAATAACTTTTTACTTCTGTGTACCTCCTGTGGCAGTTGAATACTACCCTATGGTAGTATCATAACGTGCGATAGTACCGCTCCAGCGGTTCTACCACTCGTTGCCCCGTGTAATAGTTCCTCCCTTTGCCACTACCATGCGTGCGGTAGTACCGCACCAAGCAGCAGTAGTACCGCTATGCTCGGGGTTAATGTGGGGGTAACGGGTGGATTCTTTCCCCCACTATACAAAGGGGGTCTTATTCCCCGTTGGATTCCATCCGTTGAGCTCGTGTTCTTCCGCCATTGTTGACCTTCTTCGAGCTTGCTAACTCTCAAGCCCTCCAATGATTCTTGCTGCCTTTTGAGAGAAAAGAGAGAGGAGATCTAGATCCGCATTTCCACCAATCACTTTCTCCTCTAAGTGAGGGGAACCCCTGGATCTAGTTCTTGGAGTTCTTGGTGTTCTTCTTTGTTCTTCCTCTTATTTTCCACCATAGCATTAGTTGTTTGGTGGGATTTGGGAGTGAAGGACTTGGGCACTCCGTGTGCCCTTGCCATTGCATTTGGTGCATAGGTTTGAGTTCTCCACGGTGATATGTGGAAGTGAAGTTTGAGAAGCTTATTACCCTTTGGTACTTGGTACCCTACAGATTGTTCTTCATGGATGCTTTGGCGTCCTAGAAGCTCGGTGGTGCCTCAGAGCTCAATCGTTGTGGTGTAAAGCTTCGTGCAAGTGTCGGGGTCTCCAATTAATTTGTGGAGATTGCCCCGAGCATTTGTGGTCACCTCGAAGCCAATATGTCATTGTGGTGAAGCTTCGTGGTGTTGTTGGAAGCCTCCAATTAAGTTGTGGAGATTGCCCAACCTTGTTTGTACGGGTTTGGTTACCGCCTCAAGTGTCCCTTAGTAGAATCACGACATCTTGCATTGTGGCGTGAGGAGATTACGGTGGCCTTAGTGGCATCTTGGGGAGCATTGTGCCTCCACACCGCTCCAAACGAGGATTAGCATCCGCAAGGGTGTGAAATTTGGGATACATCATCGTCTCCGCATGCCTTGGTTATCTCTCACCCGAGCTCTTTACTTATGCACTTTACTTTGTGATAACCATATACTGTTTCTTGTTGTATATCTTGCTATCTCTTAGTTGTTTATCTTGATTATCATAAGTTGTTGGTGCACATAGGTGAGCCTAGTTGTTTTAGGTTTTGTACTTGACAAATTAAATGTTAGTTTTATTCTCCATTTGTTCAAGCCTAAACCGTAATTATTTTAAAGCGCCTATTCATCCCCCTCTAGGCGACATCTGCACCTTTCACTAGTGATCACCCATTTCCATGACCTTGCCAGAGAGTACTCGGGATATACGAGTGATCCCCCAGTTTTTAAAGGCCACCCAGGAACAAATAGATTGATGGATATTTCTAGACAAGGAGCTTTCATGTGCAGCTGCAAGCTATTATGGGCTCTAGCATAGTTGAGTACTATGGAATTACTGTGTCTCGGTCATCCTGTTCTCAAACACTAGGTAGTGCGAGGACTTCAAAGGAGGCGATCGAGTCTTGCAGGAAAAGTGCACAAACCTCTGCACAGTGTTAGACTAATCCCTTCGCCAAGTTTGTATGCAAGTCAAATGCCTCACCGAATAGTTGCAGGAGCTCGCAAGCGGCCAACACTTGTTTCTACTTTGCTTCAAGTGAAGTATTAAGTTTTTGTTGCTAACGTTGATTGGTCCATATGGTGATCTCTCTAATACGTTGCAAAAGGTTGTTAGTTGTGCTATGAAGGTAGTCTTGCCTTTGTTTATTAAAAATAGAAGTCCATATTTTAACCCTTAACACAAATACCTCAAAATCAGCCTTGAACTTTGAAACCATCTAAAGTTACAACTTGAGCTGTCAAATCAGGCCAAGTTTCAACCCCGCCCTTTGTCCTCAAACGAGTTTTTGGTGAGTTGAAGTAGTTTTGGTCGGTTAGCCAACTAGTCAGCTACCACGTCACCCAGTATTTTGAGGAATATGCATTTTGCTTATATTTAATCAGTTTGGCAAAAATGTTCACAAATTTTACAGCTTGGTCAACATCGGAGTTTTCATTTTTCAGAATATTTTCAAGAAATACCGAACAGTTTCATCTTTTGGTTAAATTTTGACCAAAAAGGGGTTGTCTTTTTTTTCTTGTACATTTTTACTTTGTTTGGAAAAAAGGTTTGTCTTTTCCAGAATAGCATGCTAGTGTTCAATTTACATATTTTTTCAAAAAAATATAGAAACATATGTTGTTAATTTCTAGAAAAAGGAATGAACCTGTATTTTGCTTGTATTTTTTTGGTAAAAGGTTGGAAACTTTACTAGATGGTAACGCTAATTTTACCCTTTTTCATATTGTTCCAGACACTTGCTTTTTTATGAAATATTGAAAAAAGGAATTGAATATGTACTTGCTTCTATTTTTTAATATTTTAGGCAAAAAGTTCAAAAGCACCAGAGGGTTGACTGAGTGGTCACTAGTCAAAACCAATCTAATTAAACCAAAAAAACTAATTTAAGAAGAGCGCATGGTTGAAACTTGTCAAGTTTTGATACTTGAGGGTCGTAACCTAGACGGTTTGAAAGTTCAACATTGATTCTTGAACATTTGTAATAGTTCAAGGTTGAAATATGAACTTTTTCTCTTAAAAATACAAAAGAACTTAACGCAACCGGTGATGATCAACCCGATAAAATGATGGAATACTTTCAATGGGAGGTTGGAAAGGGGTTGATTGAATATGTTGCAACTATTGGCTCACCTGCACATGCCACGGCTTAGAGCATCTTCAAGAGAGGCGCTAAACTAGCCGCACTCCCTAAAAACAACGATTTTTATGCGCCGGAGACAAAAAGGAGCGCTCCAGCAAAGACGTTAAAATAGATTGTGTATAAAACAAATGAACACAAGCACTACAAAGGGGTATACCGGGCCGCAAATGTGGTATACTGAATTCAAGTTCCTTACATTTTCATTTCAAAAAAATCATATCTTCACATTTTCATTTCAAAAAAATAATAAAACTATCCTAACTCTAACCCTAAAATCTATCTATCCATCCATCCTAGTTCTAACCCTAGTTACTAAAACTAAATTCAATGCAGGAGGGAGGGAGGGAGGGATGGAGGGAGAGGGTCAGAGGGAGAGGGTGGGAGGAAGGGAGGGGTGGAGGGAGAGGGTAGGAGGGAAGAATGGAGAAGGGAGGGGTCAAGGGAGAGTGTGGGGGAGAAGGAAAGATGGAGGGAGAGGGTGGGAGGGAGACATACTGGAGGGGGTGACAACGGCATCACGCGACGATGGAGGGGGGCGACAATAGCAAACGGCGGCGGCGGGGGTAGATGGAGAGGTAGAGTGGAGAGGGAGAGTGAGGCTATCACTTGCTGGAGCTAAGGTGGGATTAGAAGTAGCGCGGGTCACCGGCCCGTGTTGCTGCTAACCCACCTAGTAGTAGCGGAGGTCACCGGACCGCGCTGCTACTAAGTTGGGCCAATGAGGTGTGCTTGGGCTAGTCGTAGTAGCAGCGCTCGTAGGGTCCCCGCGCTACTTCTAAGTGAATAGTAGTAGCGCTGGTTTTAGCAGAACACTACTACTATGGGCAACCCAGGTCGTTGGCGATGGGACCACTTAGCAGTAGCGTCGTCCTGCTGCCTAGCGCTACTACTATATACATACATGTAGCGCTGGTGTGTGCCCCATGCTACTACTAAGTAGCAGTAGTGATGCATACCTACCCCGCGCTACTGCTAAGTTTCTATCTATATAAGCTTTCTCCTAGTAGTGTTGCCATGAAATAATCACATCAATTTTCTCTAGTTGTTATGCTACCATTATATGGAAAACCCTACACCCCATGGAACAAGATATGTTCTTGATTGGTGCTTCAAAGGATCCTACATCATCATCTTCTGGTCCAAACTTTTGCCTCATGGCTAAGGCTTCAAAGGTATCCCCCACTTTGAATCCCAATATATCTCATGATGATGATGTTGATAATAATGAAGTTGAGCTTATTGATGAAGAGGATGGTAATATTGCTTCTTAAAATTTAAGGGTGAGATGATTTTTAAAGCTCTTCATAAGAATAAAATTGCTAGTTCCAACTTCATGGAAATCATATCTATTGCCATTGAGGGCAAGAAATGTATTGAGGAGTTGGAAGCTCATCTCGAGGAGCATGAGGTCACCATTGAGAAAATGGAAGGTCATGAGCGTGAGTACGCAAATGAGATAACAGATCTTTCTTAAGCTCTTGAGGAAGAACAAACCACTAAGGAATCTCTTGAGGAGACTTTTTCTCTGGAATTGTTTATAGAAAAGGAATCCCATGATAGAGCCCTTGAGGTGGTTAAAGATTTCCAAACTAAAAAAGATAAGCTTGACATTGTACATGCTAAACTCCTTCAGGAATATGAGCACGTCGAAAATGTCTCAAGGGTCATTTAGAGTTCGCTCATAGAATTCATCGAGTCTCATGCCCAACTTACAACTTCATATTTAGAAGAGCTTGCCAAGTTGCCTTCTCCTCTTGTTGTTAATGATGATGCTTGTGCTACTAACTCTATTTCTTGTGAAGCATCCATATTGTACCATCCCAAAAAAATGGAATGTTATGTAAACTAAGTAATTATAATTGTTTGATTGCTTGTTTTACTGATTCTAAAATTTAGTGGAATTTGAAAAAAATTAAAGTTCAATGGGAGGGGATAAAAGGACTTCCCAAAACTTTCATCTTGCACTTTGATCTCCATTAATTAAAACTCATTTCATCACAAAACCCTAGAGTGAAGATAATATGACTTCTTCCATTTAAAGAAAGTAAAAATGGGTTTGAGAAGATTTGAATTGCATTTTAAAATATTCCAAATAAGAAATTTTATGCAACTCAATGACCTTCATGAGAGAAGAAAAAGTGACTTCTTGAAATTTAAAATGAAAGAGAGTTTGAAGTTTTAAAGAAAACTTTTGAGAACCATTTTGAAGTTTTTTTTTCGAAAATCACTTTTATTTGTATTGATTTGAAATTCAACTTTCAAAATTCTCTGATAAATAAATAAAATTAGAGTAGGAAAATGACACTCCAAAAACAAAGACAACTCTGTGTTGAGATTCAAATTTTAAAATACAAACTATTTGCTATTTATTTGAAATTTAAATTCTCTTTCATTTTGGAGTTATTGCAAAAAGGATTTTTAAAGCATTTCATTTGGTCATGAAAATATGTTCTTGTTTTAGAAAATTTGATTCTGAAAATTTTAATACATAATATGCCTATATAAAATGTATTTTTTCTCTCGTTGTTTTATAAAAAACAACGCTCGACAAGGCCACGGGCTAGCGCAACCGGCCGAGCGAGCGGTTGAGGCCCACGCCAATGCCCGCACGAGCGTCGGGAGGCTAGCAGCGCAGCTCCCACGCGCCCGCCGCCAGATTCCTTTCGCACGATCCCTCTATCTCACATACTGCCTCCGTCTTAGTTTACAGGTCGAGCACATGTACATAGGTCATCAATTTGACCAACTTAATGAGAGACATATATTATAAAAAATATATCATTACAAACTTTAGATGTTCTATTTTCTAATGATATAATTTTGATGTTAAACCATATATTTTATATAAGTAAAATTGATGATCTAGCTACACATGCATGCCTTCTAAAGTGTGACGGAGAGAGTACACATTTCTCTTGTTTCTTTTACCACCTGGACCCACTCAATCTTCTTCCTCGTGTCGCAAACCACGCAAGAAACAAAGGAAACCATGCGAGAGCATCGCCGTATTCCGGATCTTCGGGGATTCGATCCCCGAATCGATCTCTTCCCTAAATATATGTCATATATAAACCCCACGGACACCTCGTTCGAGTCCCCTCATAACCCCTCGTCGAAACCACACCCAAGTCCCAACGCCCTCCCTCGTTGTTTGGATCTCGCCATGGCCATGACCGTCCGCCATAGATACCAACACTCGTGAGCAACGTTAACCCCCCAACCTTGTCTACCATATTTTTCTCGCCATGGGGCACGCTTTTGAAATCTATTGGTTCTCAAGGGAGCTCCAAAACATCATGCTTGACCTCGCCCGACATTGCCCGAGCACGGAGTTCACGTCGACGACACGCTTGACCTGACGTTGCCTTGCCTTACCAACGCCCAAAATCGGACCCGCTCGGAGTTCTCCACATACTTCCTCTATTCGTTCTTTTCTCACATCGAAGTGTTAGGTTTCTTTTGTGTAGATCCGTTTAGTTGGTTTAGATTGAACCGACGTTTTTTTGTTTATTAAGCAGCCAACGTCGAAACACTTAGATAGTGGTCGTCCGTCCATACGAACCGCAACACACAGCCCGCTGCCACTGACATCACGCCATGTGTCATCTCGCTGATAATTACATTTAAAAAAAACAATATTTCATATTTAGATTCAACTTTTTTGTATCTTTAGATCTATAGATCCGAATTTGATGATTTTTTTGCTACAGATTCACAAAAATACCATATATCTCGTGGACCCAACGTTTTTTTTGAACTTTTAAATTTTTAATTCAAATAGATTTGTACTAAATCCTATTTTGGGTATAACTTTTATTGAATTTTTTTTCCGAGTAATTCTTGTTGCTATTTTTCCTATATGTTATATCTGTAAAGAGGACAAATAAAAATATATTTTTTATCTTAAATAGGTACTAGATATTTTTTATAAAACCTTTTAGTTGATTATTTTGTCTAATTAAAACTAGTAGCAAATACTTTTTTCAAAATTAAAGTTTTATAATATTTTCTTTTGGTAAGAATAATTTCTCTTGAGAAACCTCCTTTAACAAATCTCTTTTATTGTTGTTTTGCACATGTTATTGTTTTCTTGTTTGTGATCATGGTTGCTCATTGTATGATTCTTGTTTTCTCACGCTAGATTGTTCGGAGTGCGAAAATTGTTGTTTGGAGTCACTTGAGTTTCAAGATCATCAACAAGGCAAGTTCACTTTGATCCAGTTTTGAATACCTATGATTTTATTGCATTAGTGCCACTTTTCCTCTTACATCCAGTAGGAATATTTAAACTTGTAGATTGAGAAGAATCATTAGGTAGAAACCCATACCCTTGTCACCGAGCCCCGGGAATCGTTGTTAAGTTACTTGCAGCTATGCTTTAGTAGACTGGGATTGGTATGAGTGTTTCATGTGAGGTATGAGTGTGATGACAAACTAGGGATCAACCTAAAGACTACAAGACTCCAAGATTTCAACACACCTCTAGGTGGACTGCTTGCAAGAAGAGGGGATGCTGGGGATGTACCAATGATTACCCAGTTCTATGACCTTCACAATGGATCTTGGAGATTAAACAGTGATCGCCTAGTTCTATGACCTTGCGAGGGGATCCTAGGGATGTACTAGTTGTTAGAGCATATTTATCCACACGTGGTTTTGGTAATTGATGACAATCCCTATGGACTAATGGTTGCCTTAAGTTATATTCGAAGGATTTGTCCGTATGCACTTCTTGAAGTCCATGTGTTAGTTTCAAGGAGTTTATATGATGACCAAGGTGGTATTCAAGGTATTATCCAAATATTGGTCGTAAAGACACAAGGTTGATCAAGACTAAGCAAAGAGTAAATCAAGATGATCAACACACCAAACGTACAAGATGTACCGAGAGGGATCAAGTGATCTCATGGCATGGTAAGCATTGTCCATAACGCTTTTATGTACTAGCCCATGGTCTTCGTGAGAGTTCTATGTGGGGTTAGGTGTGTTTCCATGGGTTTGTGTCAAGAGGAAGATCTCATTCAAGCTATGAAGGATGACATGAAGTGGTGACCGTTATCAAGATTTCGGTGTGCAAGTTTAAGTGGAGCATCACGTAGATATCATGCTTGAAGCTTGTCGTCCATTGTGGTGGCAATGGACTTGTGAAGATGTGCTGAAGAGTGGCTCGCCCATAGTGAGTATGGGGGAGCAATCAACTAGTCTTCATCAAACCAACGCAATCTAGAAAGGAGGTTCATCTTAAGGAAGCCAAGGTCATCGTCATCTAGCTCAAGAGGACTAAGTGCAAGGTATAGGTTTGCCCTTGTCAGGTTTCCCTATTTTAGGATAGATTGTCATTCTATCAGGGGGGCTCTCAAGTGAGTATCTTGATTGTATCATTCGTTGAGAGCTCAAACCATTTGCATCCTTGCATCATATTTCTTGGTTCTTGTTTGGTGATTCTCTCTGTGAGTTGTAGAGCTTATGGTCACCTTCATGACAAGCTCGAGTTCATCGAAAACAGAGTCCATATGCATCTTCTATGATGTTTTCGATGTTGGAAGTTTTTGTCGGTTCGTCATTCATAGAGGTTTCACATCTCTATATCATTGGCATTTTCATAACTACATGTTCTTAAGATTTCCAACAAGCTCGAGTTTCCTCGATTCGGTGCTCGTATGCGAAAGTTATGGCAGTTTCAGTTCCAGGGTTGTTTTTCTCTAAACAAGCGGTAGTACCACTCGGTACCACGGTAGTACCGGTTGGGTGGTACTTCCGCTGTGTACTACCGTTGTCACCAGCTTCTACTACGAGCGCCTGTAGTAGTATCAGTGGACATAGTTTTTACTACCGCTCTCAGGCGGTAGTACTACAAAACCGTGTCCGGTACTACCATGCCGGATTTTTGCACAGCCGTAGCCTCAGCGGAGGTAGACACGGAAATAACTTTTTACTTCTGTGTACCTCCTGTGGCAGTTGAATACTACCCTGTGGTAGTATCGTAACGTGCGATAGTACCACTCCGGCGGTTCTACCGCTCGTTGCCCCGTGTAATAGTTCCTCCCTTTGCCACTACCATGCGTGCGGTAGTACCGCACCAAGCAGCAGTAGTACCGCTATGCTCGGGGTGAATGTAGGGGTAACGGGTGGATTCTTTCCCCCACTATATAAAGGGGGTCTTATTCCCCGTTGGATTCCATCCGTTGAGCTCGTGTTCTTCCGCCATTGTTGACCTTCTTCGAGCTTGCTAACTCTCAAGCCCTCCAATGATTCTTGCTGCTTTTTGAGGGAAAAGAGAGAGGAGATCTAGATCCGCATTTCCACCAATCACTTTCTCCTCTAAGTGAGGGGAACCCCTGGATCTAGTTCTTGGAGTTCTTGGTGTTCTTCTTTGTTCTTCCTCTTATTTTCCACCATAGCATTAGTTGTTTGGTGGGATTTGGGAGTGAAGGACTTGGGCACTCCGTGTGCCCTTGCCATTGCATTTGGTGCATAGGTTTGAGTTCTCCACGGTGATATGTGGAAGTGAAGTTTGAGAAGCTTATTACCCTTTGGTACTTGGTACCCTACAGATTGTTCTTCATGGATGCTTTGGCGTCCTAGAAGCTCGGTGGTGCCTCAGAGCTCAATCGTTGTGGTGTAAAGCTTCGTGCAAGTGTCGGGGTCTCCAATTAATTTGTGGAGATTGCCCCGAGCATTTGTGGTCACCTCGAAGCCAATATGTCATTGTGGTGAAGCTTCGTGGTGTTGTTGGAAGCCTCCAATTAAGTTGTGGAGATTGCCCAACCTTGTTTGTACGGGTTTGGTTACCGCCCTCAAGTGTCCCTTAGTAGAATCACGACATCTTGCATTGTGGCGTGAGGAGATTACGGTGGCCTTAGTGGCATCTTGGGGAGCATTGTGCCTCCACACCGCTTCAAACGAGGATTAGCATCCGCAAGGGTGTGAAATTCGGGATACATCGTCGTCTCCGCATGCCTTGGTTATCTCTCACCCGAGCTCTTTACTTATGCACTTTACTTTGTGATAACCATATATTGTTTCTTGTTGTATATCTTGCTATCTCTTAGTTGTTTATCTTGATTATCATAAGTTGTTGGTGCACATAGGTGAGCCTAGTTGTTTTAGGTTTTGTACTTGACAAATTAAATGTTAGTTTTATTCTGCATTTGTTCAAGCCTAAGCCGTAATTATTTTAAAGCGCCTATTCACCCCCCCCCCTCTAGGCGACATCCGCATCCTTTCACTAGTGATCAACCAGTTCCATGACCTTGCCAGAGGGTACTCGGGATATACGAGTGATCCCCCAGTTTTTAAAGGCCACCCAGGAACAAATAGATTGATGGATATTTCTAGACAAGGAGCTTTCATGTGCAGCTGCAAGCTATTATGGGCTCTAGCATAGTGGAGTACTTTGGAAATACTGTGTCCCGGTCATCCTGTTCTCAAACACTAGGTAGTGCGAGGACTTCAAAGCAGGCGATCGAGTCTTGCAGGAAAAGTGCACAAACCTCTGCACAATGTTAGACTAATCCCTTCGCCAAGTTTGTATGCAAGTCAAATGCCTCACCGAATAGTTGCAGGAGCTCGCAAGCGGCCAACACTTGTTTCTACTTTGCTTCAAGTGAAGTATTAAGTTTTTTTTGCTAATGTTGATTGGTCCATATGGTCATCTCTCTAATACGTTGCAAAAGGTTGTCAGTTGTGCTATGAAGGCAATCTTGCCTTTGTTTATTAAAAAATAGAAGTCCATATTTCAACCCTTAACACAAATACCTCAAAATCAGCCTTGAACTTTGAAACCATCTAAAGTTACAACTTGAGCTGTCAAATCAGGCCAAGTTTCAACCCCGCCCTCTGTCCTCAAACGAGTTTTTGGTGAGTTGAAGTAGTTTTGGCCGGTTAGCCAACTAGTCAGCTACCACGTCACCCAGTATTTTGAAGAATATGCATTTTGCTTATATTTAATCAGTTTGGCAAAAATGTTCACAAATTTTCCAGCTTGGTCAACATGGGAGTTTTCATTTTTCAGAATATTTTCAAGAAATACTGAACAGTTTCATCTTTTGGTTAAATTTTGACCAAAAAGGGGTTGTCTTTTTTTTCTTGTACATTTTTACTTTGTTTGGCAAAAAGGTTTGTCTTTTCCAGAATAGCATGCTAGTGTTCAATTTACATATTTTTTTCAAAAAAATATAGAAACATATGTTTTTAATTTCTAGAAAAAGGAATGAACCTGTATTTTGCTTGAATTTTTTTGGTAAAAGGTTGGAAACTTTACTAGATGGTAACGCTAATTTTACCCTTTTTCATATTGTTCCAGACACTTGCTTTTTTATGAAATATTGAAAAAAGGAATTGAATATGTACTTGCTTGTATTTTTTAATATTTTAGGCAAAAAGTTCAAAAGCACCAGACGGTTGATTGAGTGGTCAGTAGTCAAAACCAGTCTAACTAAACCAAAAAAACTAATTTAAGAAGAGGGCATGGTTGAAACTTGTCAAGTTTTGATACTTGAGGGTCGTAACCTAGACGGTTTCAAAGTTCAACATTGATTCTTGAACATTTGTAATAGTTTAAGGTTGAAATATGAACTTTTTCTCTTAAAAATACAAAAGAACTTAACGCAACCGGTGATGATCAACCCGATAAAATGATGGAATACTTTCAACGGGAGGTTGGAAAGGGGTTGATTGAATATGTTGCAACTATTGGCTCACCTGCACATGCCACGGCTTAGAGCATCTTCAACAGAGGCGCTAAACTAGCCGCACTTCCTAAAAACAACGATTTTTATGCGCCGGAGACAAAAAGGAGCGCTCCAGCAAAGACGTTAAAATAGACTGTGTATAAAAAAATTAACACACTCGCTACAAAGGGGTATACCGGGCCGCAAATGTGGTACACCGAATTATGTGTCCTGCATGGTGCGAGCTGCTCCATGTGAGGCCATTAAATTAAGCGTCTTTTTTGTGCATCTGCTAAACCACTTCGTCGCTCCCGCGCGCAAAAAGACCTATTTCCACGTTGTAATTTTTTTTTAACAGGCGGTGCGACTGTGCTTTCGTTGGAGATGCTCTTAAAGCCTTCAGTTTGTGAGAGACGCAATGTTTTCATTTGCACAACATAGAGGAAAACAGGCGCTCATACTTTCCTTCGGTCTGCCACAAGGGTTTAATTGTTGTCACGTCGGAGCAACCACTCGACACAGGCATGTAGCTACATCGAGGTCGACGTTCATCCAAGAGAGGCCAGCGGGGTCATGGAGGGGCAAGAACGCTAGGGAAGCAGTTGAGCTATTAAGATTACGAACCAGGGCAGTTGGGTCAACGATCCGTAAACTTACGGAGCACGCATAAAAACCCTTGAGCAGCAGCCACCGCAACACAACTGAAGAGCTGCATTGCATGCATACTATACTCGCCCGTATTATTCTTAAATACGTGCACATACCGGAGCTGCCTCACCATGCATGCCAAAACCAGTTGTGTAGCATACAAGAATGAGGTCGCCGACATCGCCGTCGATCTCCACCCGTTCATACGGAAGTACAATGACGGCCATATCGTGCGTTTCCTGAGCAGCTCCTTCGTGCCAGCGTCGGAGGACCTGGCCGCTGGCAGCGCCAGCCGTGGGGTGTCCACGAGGGACGTCGTCGTCGACCCAGGAACTGGCGTGTCTGCACGCTTGTTTCTCCCCTCCCGTGCCGCCGCGACGGGCAGGAGGCTTCCTCTCGTCATCTACATCCATGGTGGCGCTTTCTGCACCGAGAGTACATTCTGCCGAACGTATCACCGCTACGTCACCTCCCTCGCCGCCAACGCCGGTGCGCTCGTGGTCTCCGTGGAGTACCGTCTAGCACCAGAGCATCCCATACCGACGGCCTATGAGGACTCATGGACCGCGCTCCGGTGGGTGGCGTCCCTCTCTGATCCGTGGCTCGCTGACTATGCCGACCCCGGGCGGGTGTTCCTCGCCGGCGATAGTGCCGGTGGCAATATCGCTTACCATATGGCGGTACGCGCCAGCCGCGACGCCAGCATCATGGATGTGGAGGGGCTGGTCATCGTGCAGCCCTTCTTCTGGGGAACGGAGCGGCTACCTTCGGAGACGAACAGGCCGGAGGATGCGGTGGTGTTGCCGGCACGCCGGGTGGACTGGCTCTGGCCGCTCCTCACGGCAGGCAAGGCTAGCAACGACGACCCCCGGCTCAACCCCCCGGACGAGGAGATTGCGTCGCTGGCATGCCGGCGAGTGTTGGTGGCGGTGGCGGAGAGGGACACCCTGCGGGACCGCGGGTGCCAGTTAGCGGCCCGCATGCGTCATTCTCCGTTGATCGGCGACAACGTGACGCTCATTGAGTCCGAGGGCGAGGACCACGGCTTCCACCTGTACAGCCCCCTGCGCGCTACAAGCAGAAGCCTCATGAAAGGTATAGTGCAGTTCATCAACCAGGGTGCGCACTCGCCGCCGACGACCATGGTTTTCCCGGAGCTCAACAGGCGCCCTATGCTGCTTGCACATGAGGCTGAGGTTGTGTCATCAACTGTTGGGGCACAGACTCTGACAAGTGTTCTTCCTAGATCCTTCAACGACATATTTGCTTATCCCAAAGTTGGGAGGGCCCCAAGGTCTACGACGCGCAGTTCATTAAATCCTGGCCAGGTGAAAGCATCAAAGATAAGTATCGGGTTCCTTTATAGCCGACAAAGACCTGATAAGGCCAACAGGGGGCCATTTTCAGTTGCCTTCCGAGGGCATTCTCTGGTCAACATCTTCTAGCGGATCAAACAACCCAAGGGCTAATCGCTTCCATATGTTTATCCGTGGTGGTACGATTGGGATTGCCTGATTTGTTTTAATCATATATACTCTGTATATTGATATTGACAAATGTACTTGCTTTATTGTGTAAGGATGTCTTATGAATCGTGTAATATCTCTAGTCTTGGGGAGAACCTAGTCCTAAAGTGCCCGAATTTGTTTTTGTTATCAGATACTTCCTACGTTTTTAAATAAGTGACTTAAAATTAACTCAACTTTATACTAAAGTTAATGTAAATTTAAATCATTTTTAATCATTTATTTTAGGACAGAAGGAGTACTTTTCTTTTAGCCCGTAAGATTTTGATGTAAGGGCTGGTTTTCTCTCTACGTACGGTTGCCTGAAAACATATTACGTTTCAGTCACTTTTTTTTCTCCTGTACGACATGAATGCTAGCCAAGTGCGTGTTGACTAACTGCTGACAACTCTCGTCCAGTAGGTCTGCCTTCCTCTGTAGGTCATTGCTAATAAAAAGTTAAAAACTTGTTAATCAAATGGGAAACGCCTAAAAACGGCCAGCCGGCTGAAGTTTGCGCCAATCTGTTAAGAATAAGAGCATCTTCATCCGTTTGTCCCAAAAACGTTTTTAGACGAAAATTAGCGTCTTTCGGGGGTTCGTCGACGCTATTTTTGACATGGGAGCTCTGGTTTCCAACAGTCCTCAAGTTCGTCCTCCAGCCTTTGAGTTCTAACTCAAATTCGACACAAATTTAACAAAAAATATTTTTTTCATAGAATTCATCATAGAAATCAATACAAATTAAATAGTTTAACGAAGCAAGTTCATAATTTAAACACGAAGTAAAACACATTGAAGTAGGTGTTGCCCTTGAGTCTCTATAGGTGCTCCACCAGATCGTGCTGCAATTCTTGATGCACCTGTGGGTCTCGAATCTCCTCATCCATATTGTTATGACCAGAGGCCCAGTTAGCCAAACTGGCCCGGTTATCTTAATAATATTAGTGGCTTAGCCCAGTTTATTATAGCCTAGGGAACTTATATATAGTCATGTAGTCAGCATTTTTGAAAATTAAGCAAAGATCAATCTATTTTGATCCGCTCCAACTAGGAGCCGGTGCCCTAACCCTAGCCACCTCTACTACTCGTCGCCGCCTCCTCCCTGCGCCGGGACGGCGCCGTCACGCCGGTCGCGGCGCCCTCGTCCCCTCCAACCTCCCTCCTACCCTTATAACCTAAGGCAAAGGGCCGGTAGAACCCTAGTTTCTACTAATTTGGTATCTAGAGACTCCAGGCCGATCATGCCATCCTCGCCGGCCGCCGCCACCCTCCCGCACGCCACCACTACCCCGCTGCCAGCCATCTCCACCGCGCCGCCGGGTACGGCGGCCGCCACCGCCGCGCGGGCTACCACTGCCGCCCCGGCCCCTGTCATCTACACCCCGGAGGAGGTCACGGGGGCCCTGCGCGACCTCGCCACCGGGGTCCAGGGGATCCGCCTTTATCTGGTCGGCCCCTACGGTCCGCCACCGGCCCCCGACGTCAGGCTGCAGCTGCTTCCCTGGCAGCAGCCACCACTGCCGGGCCCCGCGATCGCCGGGTCACTGCAGCTGCCGCCCCCACCAGCCACCACTCCACCTTGGTCACCCTAGCCGACTCAGGCGCTTGCGGCGTCGGCCGCGCCGACCGCCCCCTTGCCGTTACAGCTGACGGGACCGCCGCAGTTCAGCGCCGGGCCGCCGGGCACAACACCAGCAGGCGTCCCGATCTAGTTGGTCCGGTTCCCGCCCTCACCGTCCCCACTTCCGGCCTAGTTGGCCGGGTCCGTTGCGCCGCCGGTCTATACGATGGTGTCTGATGACCCACAAGTGTAGGGGATCTATCGAACGAATACCAAATTCACATGACTACTTATAGCAAGACTTATCCCATGTCCTCAGGAACAAAAGTGACTACTGACAAAGCATAATTATGTTCATGACCAGAGAGGTGTTGAATAGCATTAGAGATCTGAACATATGATCTTCCACCAAGTAATCCAACTAGCATCAACTACAAAGAGTAATTAACACTACTAGCAACCTTACAAGTACCAATCGGAGTCGCGAGACGGAGATTGGTTACAAGAGATGAACTAGGGTGCTGATGAAGATGTTGATGGTGATGAGTCCCCTCCGATGAGAGGAGTGTTGGTGATGACGATGGCCATGATTTCCCCCTCCGGGAGGGTAGTTTCCCCGGCAGGACGGCTCTGCCGGAGCTCTAGATTGGTTCTGCTCAAGTCCCGCCTCGTGGCGGCGGCGATTCCTCCTGAAAGCCTCCTCCTAATTTTTTTCTGGAACGAAACCCTCCTTATAGCAAAATATGGGAGCCAGAGGGGCAACAGGGGGCCCACAAACCACCTAGGCGCGGCCAGGGGGGTAGGCCACACCTGGCAGGCTTGTGGCCTCCTGGTGGGTCCCCTCTGGTACTTCTTCCGCCCAGTATTTTTATAAAATCCAAAATAATTCCTCGTTGATTTTCACGGCTTTTGGAGTTGCGCAAAATAGGTATCTCAAACTTGCTCCTTTTTTAGACCAGAATTCCAGCTGTCAGCATTCTCCCTCTTCATGTAAACCTTATAAAATAAGAGAGAAAAGGCATAAGTAGTGTACCGTGAAGTGTAATAACAGCCCATAAAGCGTTAAATATCAACATAAAAGCATGATGCAATATGGACGTATCAGTGTCGGAGCAGTCGGCGACCACTGTGCAGTACGGGGGGGGGGGGGGGGGGCTCCAGCTCCGTGGGCCCCTACGCCAGCCGCGACGGGACATCTTTCCATGGGGGACCCTCGGTGGCCATCGACCCGGCACCGTCACCCTTGCTCCGCACCGCCGAGTCGTACGGACACGACGGTCTTACTCAGACACCGTCGTGCTTCGCCAAGATTGAGTTCGCAGCCTACGATGGTACGGAGGATCCCCTCATCTGCCTCAATCAGTGTGAGCAGTTCTTCCGGGGGCAACACACACTCGCGTCGGACCGCACTTGGCTCGCCTCATATCACCTCCGAGGCGCCGCACAGACGTGGTATTACACCCTCGAGTAGGACGAGGGCGGCAGGCCCTCATCGAAATGCTTCCGCGAGCTGTGCCTCCTTCGCTTCGGACCTCTGATACAAGGGAGCCGACTAGCGGAGCTCGACCGACTGCCCTTCACCTCCACGGTACGGACTTCGCCGATCGGTTCGAGGCCCTCGAGTGCCACGCGCCAGGTGTGACGGCTCAGCAGTGGGCCGAGCTCTTCGTCGGTGGTCTGCCGGATCACATCCGCGTGGACGTGGAGCTTCGGGGGCCCAAGGACCTCCAGACGGCCATGTACTACGCCCGCGCCTTCGAGCGTCGCATGCAGGCCTTGCAGCAGGCGGCGTCGACGCGAAGTGGCCGACAGCCGACCCGGTTTCCCCAACCTACGGCTGTGCCGGGCCGTCCGCCCCCGGTCCCTCCTGCGACTACCACTTCGGCCTCGGCGCGGCCCTTCCGTCGGCTCATCCCGGCCGAGCAGCTCGAGCGTCGTTGATAACCCACAAGTATAGGGGATCGCAACAATTTTCGAGGGTAGAGTATTCAACCCAAATTTGTTGATTCGACACAAGGGGAAGCCAAAGAATATTCTCGAGTATTAGCAGTTGAGTTGTCAATTCAACCACACCTGAAAGACTTAGTATCTGCAGCAAAGTATCAGTAGCAGAGTAGTGTGATAGCAACAGTAATAATGGTAACACTAGCAGCAGTGACAGCAGTAGCAGCAGTGACAGCAGTAGCGGTAACAGTACTAGAAGTGACAGCAGTAGCAGCAAAGTAACATAGCAAGGACCAGTAGGAAAAACTCGTAGGCATTGGATCGGTGATGGATAATTATGCCGGATGACATTCATCATGCAACAGTTATAACATGGGGAGATATGTAACTAGCTCCAGTTCGTCAATGTAATGTAGGCATGCATTCCGTATATAGTCATACGTGCTTAGGGAAAAGAACTTGTTTGACATCTATTGTCCATCCCTCCCGTGGCAGCGGGGTCCTAATGGAAACTATGAGATATTAAGGTTCTCCTTTTAATAGAGAACCGGAACAAAGCATTAGCACTTAGTGAATACATGAACTCCTCATACTATGGTCATCTCCGGGAGTGGTTCCGGCTATTGTCACTCCGGGGTTGTCGGGTCATAACACATAGTAGGTGACTACAACTTGCAAGATAGGATCAAGAACACACATATATTGACGAGAACATAATAGGTTCAGATCTGAACTCATGGCACTCGGGCCCTAGTGACAAGCATTAAGCTTGGCAAAGTAGTAGCAACATCAATCTCAAAACATAGTGGATACTAGGGATCAATGCCCATCAAAACTAACTCGATCACATGATAGATCTCATCCAACCCATCACCGTCCAACAAGCCTACGATGAGATTACTCACGAACGGTGAAGAGCATCATGGAATTGGCGATGAAGGAAGGTTGGGGATGACGATGGCGACGATCTCCCCTCTCCGGAGCCCAAAACAGAGTCCAGATCTGCCCTCTAGAGGAAGAACATGTGGTGGCGGTGCTTCCGTATCGTAAAACGCGATGAACTCTTCTCCTTGAATTTTTTTCGGACGGAAGGGACTAAATAGAGCTAGAGTTGGAGGCGGCGGAGCCCTGAGGGCCCCACAAGCCTGCTAGGCGCGGCCAGGGGGGCCGCGCCTGGTTGGCTTGTGGGCTCCTCGCTCCACTCCTCCGGTTGATTCTTGCGCCGGTATTATTTATATATTCCACAAAAAATCCTTGTAAATTTCCAGGTCATTCCGAGAACTTTTATTTCTGCGCAAAAACAACACCATGGCAATTGTGTTGAAAACAACGTTAGTCCGGGTTAGTTCCATTCAAATCATGCAAATTAGAGTCCAGAACAAGGGCAAAAGAGTTTGGAAAAGTAGATACGACGGAGAAGTATCAGCCGTCGCCAGGGGTTGTGCTTTAACTGCGACGAGCCCTACATGTCAGGTCACGTCTGCCCGCGCCTCTTCTACTTGGAGGCGGCCGACTACGTCGAGGAGGACACACCCGCCGACGAGCTCGGCGACTTGGCCGCACCAGCTGCTGCGGAGGTCGCACCAGCACCGGCGACAGCTCTCGTGGTCTCCCTACATGCCCTTGCCGGCATACGAGCGGAAACAACAATGATGTTGCCAGTGACGGTTAATAGGGAGCGCCTCTTAGCTCTCGTGGACACAGGCTGTACACACAACTTCCTGCCCACGTCTACTATGCGTCGCCTGGCCATCCAGCCGATGGGCAGCAAGCAACTACGAGTTACCGTGGCTAACGGTGATCGTCTCCGCTGCCACGGAATTGCACAGCAGGTTCCCATCCTCATCGTCGACGAGTCCTTCGCCATCACGTGCGTCAGCATCTACTTGGGCGACTACGACTTCATCCTCGGCATCGACTTCTTGCATATGCTCAGACCCATCCTTTGGAACTTCGACACACTCACGATGACTTTCTGGCGTCAAGGGCGCATGGTGCAGTGGAAGGGCGAGGGTGGCAGTTCTCCAGCAGTTCCCTCTCAACTGTCGACCGCCATAGCAGACTCCAAGCCGCCCCTGTTGGCTCATCTCCTCCGTGGCACGACGACCTTTTACTAGTGCTCCTTGTTCACAAGCCCATGGGCTTTGGTGTTTCTGCCTAGATTACCGTGCTCTCACTGCCAAGATGACGAAGGTCAATTTTCCTATATCGGTCGTGCAGACACTCTGGGAAGAGCTACCAGGGCCACGCTTATTCCCTACGCTTGACTTGCGTTTTGGTTACCATCACGACTACTTCGAGTTTTTGGTGATGCATTTCAGTCTCTCCAATGCGCCGGCGACATTCCAGGCCTTGATGCACGACGTACTTCGGATCAGCTCAACCCTCCGAAGGCACCTTGGGAGCAGCTCAAGGAGTTCCGCCAACATTTTCTAGACGTCCAGCTCGAGGACGAGCTATTTGCACAGGCGGGGAGAAATGTTATGACCAGAGGCCCAGTTAGGCGAACTGGCCTAGTTATCTTAACAATATTAGGGGCTTAGCCTAGTTTATTATAGCCTAGGAAACTGATATGTAGTAATGTAATCAACACTTTTGGAGATTAAGCAAAGATCAATCTTTTTCGATCGGCTCCAAATAGGAGCCGATGCGCTAACCCTAGCCACCTCTACTACTCGCTGCCGCCTCCTCCCTGCGCCGCGATGGCACCGTCATGCCGGTCGTGGCGCCCTCGTCCCCTCCAACCTCCCTCCTACCCTTATAACCTAAGGCAAAGGGCAGTTAGAACCCTAGTTTCTACCACATATTGAGGAAGGTAGCCCATGTTGTTGGTACCTGCTACGGCAACAAAAGACCTTCCCCGGCAACGGCACTAGAAATCTTTCTGCTGCTGGCTATGCCTATAGGGATTTCCTTGGTAAATATGCAAAGGATCCCCCGCGTCCTTGGAGCCTTGCGTTGGTGTTCCCTTGAAGAGGAAAGGGTGATGTAGCACAGCGGCGGTAAGTATTTCCCTCAGTTTTAGAACCAAGGTATGAATCCAGTATGAGGATCACGTCAAGTCACAAGTACCTGCACAAACACAAAGAGCTTGCACCCAACGCTATGAAGGGGTTGTCAATCCCTTATAGATTGTTTGCAAAGTGAGAACTGAAAGCAAAAAGTAAACAAAGCAAAGTAAAAGTAAAAGCAGAGATGATAGTTGTGAATAGACCCGGGGGCCGTAGTGTTCACTAGTGGCTTCTCTCATGAAAGCAAGTAGACGGAGGGTGAACGAATTACTGTCGAGCAATTGATAGAACCGCGCAAAGTCATGACATTATATGTGGCAATGATCATATATATAGGCATCACGTCCAAAACAAGTAGACCGATACTTTCTGCATCTACTACTATTACTCCACACGTCGATCGCTATCCAGCATGCATCTAGTGTATTGAGTTCATAAAAACAGAGTAACGCCTTAAGCAAGATGACATGATGTAGATGGACAATCTCAAATCTATGATGAAAGCCCATCTTGTTACCCTTGATGGCAACAACACGATGCGTGCCTTGTTTCCCCTTCTGTCACTGGGAAAGGTCACCGCACGGTATGAACCCTAAACCAAGCACTTCTCCCATTGCAAGAATCACAGATCTAGTTGGCCAAACAAAACCCAAGACGCGGAGAGACTTACAAGGATATCAAATCATGCATATAAGAAATAAGCAAAGACTCAAATATAATTCATAGATAATTTGATCACAAATCCACAATTCATCAGATGTCGACAAACATACCGCCAAGAGGATTACATCGGATAGATCTCCATGAAGATCATGGAGAACTTTGTATTGAAGATCCAAGAGAGAGAAGAAGCCATCTAGCTACTAACTACGGACCCGTAGGTCTGAAGTAGACTACTCACGAGTCATTGGAGAGGCAATGATGTTGATGTAGAAGCCCTCCAGCTCCAAAGTCCCCTCCGGCAGGGCACCGGGAAGGGTCTCCAGATGAGATCTCGCGGAAATGGAAGATTGCGGCGGCGGAAAAGTGGTTTCGTGGACGCCTTGATTTTTTCTGGGATTTTAGGGAATATATAGGCTAAAGAGCTAGGGCAGGGAAGCTCCAGGGAGGCCACAAGTCTGGTGGCTGCAGGCCCCCCTGGCCACGGCCACAGGGCTTGTGGGCTCCCTGTGGGCCTCCTGCCTTGGCCCTCAAGTCCCCCGATCTTCTTCTGTTCTGGGAAAATCATTTCGGGGATTTTATTACGTTTGGACTCCGTTCCAAAATCAAATCTGAAAAGAGTCAAAAACACAGAAAAACGGGAACTGACACTTGGCACTGAATTAATAAGTTAGTCCAAAAAAAGATATAAAAGGTATATAAAACATCCAAAGTTGACAAGATAACAACATGAAACCATCAAAAATTATAGATACGTTTGAGACGTATCAGTACCTGGTGATCAACAGTTGCAAGAGGATCATGCGTGGAATTTGGTTTAGTGTCAAACACTGGCTCCTCCTGCTCGCTCTCAAGGATCATGTCGTACAAGATGACATAACACCTCCCACATATGATATTTCGACGAGGTTAGAGCGGAGTACCACACAACAGCAAATCGAGATTGGAATACACCAAATGCCCGGTCGACATCCTTCCTGGAAGCCTCCTCAGACTTTGTAAAGTGGGACTTCTTGCCTCGTGGCACAGGGTTTGAGATAGTCTTCACAAATGTTGACCATCTTGGATAGGTGCCATCTTCTAGGTAATATCCTTTGTTCATTGACATTGAAGTTCACCATAGGAGCATGACCTTCAACAAGTTTGGCAAAGACATTCGAGCACTGCAAGACGTTGATGTCATTGTAAGTTCCTATCATATCAAAGAAGGACTGCCAAATCGAGAGGTCATGTGTATACGCTGCCTCAAGTACCACATTGGAAGCTCCTTTCACGCCTTTGTGCATCCACTGCCAAGCAAATGGATAGTTTTTCCATTCCCAATGCATGCAATCGATGCTTCCAAGCATCACAGGAAATCCTCTTGCTTCATTCTGTGCTAGCATCCGAGTAGTGTCTTCAGAATTGGATGATCGCAAGTATTGTGGTCCAAACACTTCCACCACTTCCCTGCAGAACATGTACAAACACTCAATGGTGGCGGACTCGGCCATGCGCCCATAGACTTCCTGTATATCAGCGGGAGCTTCGTATGCAAGCATCCTCATAGCTGTCGTGCACTTGTGGAGTGAGGAGAATCCTACTGTGCCAGTGCAATCCTTCTTGCAAATGAAATGCTTTTCGGTGAAACCGAAAAGGGTGCCAAGTTTCTGTTTATGAGAACATCTGTCTCAGCGACTCTAAAATTTCTGACTCGGTGGAACCGAAATCCTCTTTTGCTGAATGTTAAAACTAATTTTTCAGAGTTCAAACTTTTTCAAAACTTCTGCAATTCTATGATGATCATCCTTTCCAGCTCTTCTATATATTTTCACAGGGTCTCCTTGACTGCTTGTGTGCCAGTTTGCTTGTCTGCTTGGTCTTGTCAGTATGTTAGGTTCAAAGGATAGTCAAAACAACTTCAGTGAGCCCAGTTGTGAAATGGAATCACCCCTAGTCCTTAGAGGACACCTTCTGAGCCACTTACTCCTAGCTCCCATGGCTTGCCCAAGGCAGCTACCAGGTCTAGGAGGAAGATAAATTCTGATGAAGAAGATCTTGACTTAATCCCTGAGGAATCTGCTCCATAGAAGCACAAGGAGAAGACCACAATGTTGGGGAACGTCGCATGGGAAACAAAAATTTTCCTACGCGCACGAAGACCTATCATGGTGATGTCCATCTACGAGAGGGGATGAGTGATCTACGTACCCTTGTAGATCGTACAGCAGAAGCGTTAGAGAACGCGGTTGATGTAGTGGAACGTCCTCACGTCCCTCGATCCGCCCCGCGAACAATCCCGCGATCAGTCCCACGATCTAGTACCGAACGGACGGCACCTCCGCGTTCAGCACACGTACAGCTCGACGATGATCTCGGCCTTCTTGATCCAGCAAGAGAGACGGAGAGGTAGAAGAGTTCTCCGGCAGTGTGACGGCGCTCCGGAGGTTGGTGATGATCTTGTCTCAGCAGGGCTCCGCCCGAGCTCCGCAGAAACACGATCTAGAGGAAAAACTATGGAGGTATGTGGTCGGGCAGCCGTGAGAAAGTCGTCTCAAATCTGCCCTAAAAGCCCCATATATATAGGAGGAGGGAGGGGGACCTTGCCTTGGGGTCCAAGGGACTCCCAAGGGGTCGGCCGAGTCAAGGGGGGGAGGACTCCCCCCCAAACCGAGTTGGACTTGGTTTGGTGGGAGGAGTCCCCCTCCCTTCCCACTTCTTCCCTCTTTTTTTTTCTTTTCCTTTGATTTTCTTTTCTTGGCGCATAGGCCTCCTTGGGGCTGTCCCACCAGCCCACTAAGGGCTGGTGTGTCTCCCCAAAGCCTATGGGCTTCCCCGGGGTGGGTTGCCCCCCCCCGGTGAACTCCCGGAACCCATTCGTCATTCCCGGTACATTCCCGGTAACTCCGAAAACCTTCCGGTAATCAAATGAGGTCATCCTATATATCAACCTTCGTTTCCGGACCATTCCGGAAACCCTCGTGACGTCCGTGATCTCATCCGGGACTCCGAACAACATTCGGTAACCAACCATATAACTCAAATACGCATAAAACAACGTTGAACCTTAAGTGTGCAGACCCTGCGGGTTCGAGAACTATGTAGACATGACCCGAGAGACTCCTCGGTCAATATCCAACAGCGGGACCTGGATGCCCATATTGGATCCTACATATTCTACGAAGATCTTATCGTTTGAACCTCAGTGCCAAGGATTCGTATAATCCCGTATGTCATTCCCTTTGTCCTTCGGTATGTTACTTGCCCGAGATTCGATCGTCAGTATCCGCATACCTATTTCAATCTCGTTTACCGGCAAGTCTCTTTACTCGTTCCGTAATACAAGATCCCGCAACTTACACTAAGTTACATTGCTTGCAAGGCTTGTGTGTGATGTTGTATTACCGAGTGGGCCCCGAGACACCTCTCCGTCACACGGAGTGACAAATCCCAGTCTTGATCCATACTAACTCAACTAACACCTTCGGAGATACCTGTAGAGCATCTTTATAGTCACCCAGTTACGTTGCGACGTTTGATACACACAAAGCATTCCTCCGGTGTCAGTGAGTTATATGATCTCATGGTCATAGGAATAAATACTTGACACGCAGAAAAAACAGTAGCAACAAAATGACACGATCAACATGCTACGTCTATTAGTTTGGGTCTAGTCCATCACGTGATTCTCCCAATGACGTGATCCAGTTATCAAGCAACAACACCTTGTTCATAATCAGAAGACACTGACTATCATCGATCAACTGGCTAGCCAACTAGAGGCATGCTAGGGACGGTGTTTTGTCTATGTATCCACACATGTAAATGAGTCTTCATTCAATACAATTATAGCATGGATAATAAACTATTATCTTGATACAGGAATTATAATAATAACTATACATTTATTATTGCCTCTAGGGCATAATTCTAACAGTCTCCCACTTGCACTAGAGTCAATAATCTAGCCCTCACATCACCATGTGATTTACATTGTAATAAATCTAACACCCATACAGTTCTGGTGTCGATCATGTTTTGGCCGTGGAAGAGGTTTAGTCAGCGGGTCTGCTACATTCAGATCCGTGTGCACTTTGCATATATTTACGTCCTCCTCCTCGACGTAGTCGCGGATGAGGTTGAAGCGTCGTTTGATGTGTCTGGTCTTCTTGTGAAACCTTGGTTCCTTTGCTAAGGCAATGGCACCAGTGTTGTCACAGAACAAGGTTATTGGATCCAGTGCACTTGGCACCACTCCAAGATCCGTCATGAACTGCTTCATCCAGACACCCTCCTTAGCCGCCTCCGAGGCAGCCATGTACTCCGCTTCACATGTAGAATCTGCTACGACGCTTTGCTTGGAACCGCACCAGCTTACTGCACCCCCATTAAGAATAAATACGTATCCGGTTTGCGACTTAGAGTCGTCCGGATCTTTGTCAAAGCTTGCATCAACGTAACCTTTTACGGCGAGCTCTTCGTCACCTCCATACACGAGAAACATCTCCTTAGTCCTTTTCAGGTACTTCAGGATATTCTTGACCGTTGTCCAGTGATCCACTCCTGGATTACTCTGGAACCTGCCTGCCATACTTATGGCCAGGCTAACATCCGGTCTAGTGCACAGCATTGCATACATGATAGAGCCTACGGCTGAAGCATAGGGGATGGAGCGCATATGCTCTCTATCTTCATCAGTTGCTGGGCACTGAGTCTTACTCAATCTTGTACCTTGTAACACTGGCAAGAACCCTTTCTTGGACTGTTCCATTTTGAACCTCTTCAAAACTTTATCAAGGTATGTGCTTTGTGAAAGTCCTATCAGGCGTTTTGATCTATCCCTATAGATCTTAATGCCTAGAATGTAAGCAGCTTCTCCTAGGTCCTTCATAGAGAAACTTTTATTCAAGTAACATTTTATGCTCTCCAAAAGCTCCACGTTGTTTCCAATCAGTAATATGTCATCCACATATAGTATTAGAAACGCCACAGAGCTCCCACTCACTTTCTTGTAAATACAAGATTCTCCAACCACTTGTATAAACCCAAATGCTTTGATCACCTCATCAAAGCGTTTGTTCCAACTCCGAGATGCTTGCACCAGTCCATAAATGGACCGCTGGAGCTTGCACACCTTGTCAGCATTTTCAGGATCGACAAAACCTTCGGGTTGCATCATATACAATTCTTCCTTAAGGAAACCGTTAAGGAACGCCGTTTTGACATCCATCTGCCAGATTTCATAATCGAAAAATGCAGCTATTGCTAACATGATTCTGACGGACTTAAGCATCGCTACGGGAGAGAAAGTCTCATCGTAGTCAATTCCTGGAACTTGTGAAAAACCCTTTGCCACAAGTCGAGCTTTATAAACGGTCACATTACCGTCAGCGTCCGTCTTCTTCTTAAAGATCCATTTGTTCTGAATAGCCTTGCGGCCCTCAGGTAGTATCTCCAAAGTCCACACTTTGTTCTCATACATGGATCCTATCTCGGATTTCATGGCTTCTAGCCATTTGTTGGAATCTGTGCCCACCATTGCTTCTTCATAATTTGCAGGTTCATTGTTGTCTAACAACATGATTGATAAGACGGGATTACTGTACCACTCTGGAGCAGCGCGTGATCTCGTCGACCTGCGTGGTTCAACAGAAACTTGAACTGGAGTTTCATGATCATCATCATTAACTTCCTCCTCAACCAGCGTTGCAACGACAGAGGTTTCCCCTTGCCCTGCGCCACCATCCAGAGGGATGAGAGGTTCGACAACCTCGTCAAGTTCTATCTTCCTCCCACTCAATTCTCTCGAGAGAAACTCCTTCTCGAGAAAAGTTCCGTTCATACCAACAAACACTTTGCCTTCGGATTTGAGATAGAAGGTGTACCCAACTGTCTCTTTTGGGTAACCTATGAAGACACATTTTTCCGCTTTGGGTTCCAGCTTTTCAGGCTGAAGCTTTTTGACATAAGCATCACATCCCCAAACTTTAAGAAACGACAACTTTGGTCTTTTGCCATACCACAGTTCGTATGGTGTCGTCTCAACGGATTTTGATGGTGCCCTATTTAAAGTGAATGCAGCTGTTTCTAATGCATAACCCCAAAATGATAACGGCAAATCAGTAAGAGACATCATAGATCGCACCATCTCTAACAAAGTACGATTACGACGTTCGGACACACCATTACGCTGTGGTGTTCCAGGCGGTGTTAACTGCGAAACAATTCCACATTGTCTTAAGTGAGTACCAAACTCGAAACTCAGATATTCACCCCCACGATCAGACCGTAGGAACTTGATCTTCTTGTTACGATGATTTTCCACTTCACTCTGAAATTGCTTGAACTTTTCAAATGTTTCAGACGTGTGCTTCATCAAGTAGACATAACCATATCTACTTAAATCGTCAGTGAAGGTGAAAAAATAACGATATCCGCCGCGTGCCTCCACGCTCATTGGACCACACACATCGGTATGTATGATTTCCAACAAGTCACTTGCACGCTCCATTGTTCCGGAGAACGGAGTCTTAGTCATCTTGCCCATGAGGCATGGTTCGCACGTGTCAAGTGAATCAAAGTCAAGTGACTCCAAAAGTCCATCAGCACGGAGTTTCTTGATGCGCTTTACACCAATATGACCCAAGCGGCAATGCCACAAAAATATGGCGCTATCATTGTTTACTCTAACTCTTTTGGTCTCAATGTTATGTATATGTGTATCGCTATCGAGATTCAATATGAACAATCCTCTCACATTCGGTGCATGACCATAAAAGATGTTACTCATAGAAATAGAACAACCATTATTCTCAGACTTAAAAGAGTAACCGTCTCGCAATAAACAAGATCCAGATATAATGTTCATGCTCAACGCAGGCACTAAATAACAATGATTTAAGTTCATCACTAATCCCGATGGTAGTTGAAGTGACACGGTGCCGACGGCGATTGCATCAACCTTGGAACCGTTTCCTACGCGCATCGTCACTTCGTCTTTCGCCAGCCTTCGTCTATTCCGCAGTTCCTGCTTCGAGTTGCAAATGTGAGCAACAGAACCGGTATCGAATACCCAGGCACTACTACGAGAGCCGGTTAAGTACACATCAATAACATGTATATCAAATATACCTCATTTTTCTTTGCCCTCCTTCTTATCTGCCAGATACTTGGGGCAATTGCGCTTCCAGTGACCCATACCCTTGCAATAGAAGCACTCTGTTTCAGGCTTAGGTCCAGCCTTGGGTTTCTTCGGCGGATTGGCAACAGGCTTGCCGCTCTTCTTCGAATTGCCCTTCTTGCCTTTGCCGTTTCTCTTGAAACTAGTGGTCTTGCTCACCATCAACACTTGATGCTCTTTACGGAGTTCAGACTCTACGACTTTCAGCATCGCAAACAACTCGCCGGGAGACTTGTTCATCCTTGCATGTTGTAGTTCAACACAAAGCCTTTATAGCTTGGCGGCAGTGATTGAAGGATTCTGTCAGTGATAGCTTCTTGCGGGAGTTCAATCCCCAGTTCAGCTAGACGGTTTGAGTACCCAGACATTTTGAGCACATGTTCACTGATAGACGAGTTTTCCTCCATCTTGCAAGCATAGAATTTATCGGAGGTCTCATACCTCTCGATCCGGGCGTTCTTCTGAAAGATAAACTTCAACTCCTGGAACATCTCAAATGCTCCATGACGCTCAAAGCAACGTTGAAGTCCCGGTTCTAAGCCATACAAGACTGCAAATTGAACTATTGAGTAGTCCTCCTTACGCGCTAACCAAGCGTTCTTAACATCCTGATCAGCCGTAGCGGGTGGTTCATCTCCTAGCGCAGCATTAAGGACATAATCCTTCTTTCCAGCTTGTAAGATTAGCTTAAGATTACGAGCCCAGTCTACAAAGTTGCTTCCATCATCTTTCAACTTAGCTTTCTCTAGGAACGTATTAAAATTCAGGATGACACTTGCGTGAGCCATGATCTACAACACAAATATATTCAAAGTGGACTTAGACTATGTTCAAGATAATTAGAGTTCAACTTAATCAAATTATATGCTAAACTCCCACTCAAAAAGTACATCTCTCTAGTCATTTGAGTGGTTCATGATCCACTTACACTATCCCAAGTCCGATCATCACGTGAGTCGAGAGTAGTTTCAGTGGTAAGCATCCCTATGCTAATCATATCAACTATATGATTCATGATCGACCTTTCGGTCTCATGTGTTCCGAGGCCATGTCTGCACATGCTAGGCTCGTCAAGCTTAACCCGAGTGTTCCGCGTGCGCAACTGTTTTGCACCCGTTGTATGTGAACGTTGAGTCTATCACACCCGATCATCACGTGGTGTCTCGAAACAACGAACTGTAGCAACGGTGCACAGTCGGGGAGAACACAATTTCGTCTTGAAATTTTAGTGAGAGATCACCTCATAATGCTACCGTCGTTCTAAGCAAAATAATGTGCATAAAAGGATTAACATCACATGCAATTCATAAGTGACATGATATGGCCATCATCACGTGCTTCTTGATCTCCATCACCAAAGCACCGGCACGATCTTCTTGTCACCGGCGCCACACCATGATCATCCATCAACGTGTTGCCATCGGGGTTGTCGTGCTACTTATGCTATTACTACTAAAGCTACATCCTAGCAAAATAGTAAACGCATCTGCAAGCACAAATATGTTAGTATAAAGACAACCCTATGGCTCCTGCCGGTTGCCGTACCATCGACGTGCAAATCGATATTTCTATTGCAACATGATCATCTCATACATCCAATATATCACATCACATCATTGGCCATATCACATCACAATCATACCCTGCAAAAACAAGTTAGACGTCCTCTAATTTTCTTGTTGCATGTTTTACGTGGTGACCAAGGGTATCTAGTAGGATCGCATCTTACTTACGCAAACACCACAACGGAGATATATGAGTTGCTATTTAACCTCATCCAAGGACCTCCTCGGTCAAATCCGATTCAACTAAAGTTGGAGAAACCGTCACTTGCCAGTCATCTTTGAGCAAAGGGGGTTACTCGTAACGATGAAACCAGTCTCTCGTAAGCGTACGAGTAATGTCGGTCCAAGCCGCTTCAATCCAACAATACCGCGGAATCAAGAAAAGACTAAGGAGGGAAGCAAAACGCACATCACCGCCCACAAAACCTTTTGTGTTCTACTCGAGAAGACATCTACGCATGAACCTAGCTCATGATGCCACTGTTGGGGAACGTCGCATGGGAAACAAAAATTTTCCTACGCGCACGAAGACCTATCATGGTGATGTCCATCTACGAGAGGGGATGAGTGATCTACGTACCCTTGTAGATCGTACAGCAGAAGCGTTAGAGAACGCGGTTGATGTAGTGGAACGTCCTCACGTCCCTCGATCCGCCCCGCGTACAATCCCGCGATCAGTCCCACGATCTAGTACCGAACGGACGTCACCTCCGCGTTCAGCACACGTACAGCTCGACGATGATCTCGGCCTTCTTGATCCAGCAAGAGAGACGGAGAGGTAGAAGAGTTCTCCGGCAGCGTGACGGCGCTCCGGAGGTTGGTGATGATCTTGTCTCAGCAGGGCTCCGCCCGAGCTCCGCAGAAACACGATCTAGAGGAAAAACTATGGAGGTATGTGGTCGGGCAGCCGTGAGAAAGTCGTCTCAAATCTGCCTTAAAAGCCCCATATATATAGGAGGAGGGAGGGGGACCTTGCCTTGGGGTCCAAGGGACTCCCAAGGGGTCGGCCGAGTCAAGGGGGGGAGGACTCCCCCCCCAAACCGAGTTGGACTTGGTTTGGTGGGAGGAGTCCCCCTCCCTTCCCACTTCTTCCCTCTTTTTTTTTCTTTTCCTTTGATTTTCTTTTCTTGGCGTATAGGCCTCCTTGGGGCTGTCCCACCAGCCCACTAAGGGCTGGTGTGTCTCCCCAAAGCCTATGGGCTTCCCCGGGGTGGGTTGCCCCCCCCCCCCAGTGAACTCCCGGAACCCATTCGTCATTCCCGGTACATTCCCGGTAACTCCGAAAACCTTCCGGTAATCAAATGAGGTCATCCTATATATCAATCTTCGTTTCCGGACCATTCCGGAAACCCTCGTGACGTCCGTGAACTCATCCGGGACGCCGAACAACATTCAGTAACCAACCATATAACTCAAATACGCATAAAACAACGTCGAACCTTAAGTGTGCAGACCCTGCGGGTTCGAGAACTATGTAGACATGACCCGAGAGACTCCTCGGTCAATATCCAACAGCGGGACCTGGATGCCCATATTGGATCCTACATATTCTACGAAGATCTTATCGTTTGAACCTCAGTGCCAAGGATTCGTATAATCCCGTATGTCATTCCCTTTGTCCTTCGGTATGTTACTTGCCCGAGATTCGATCGTCAGTATCTGCATACCTATTTCAATCTCGTTTACCGACAATTCTCTTTACTCGTTCCGTAATACAAGATCCCGCAACTTACACTAAGTTATATTGCTTGCAAGGCTTGTGTGTGATGTTGTATTACCGAGTGGGCCCCGAGACACCTCTCCGTCACACGGAGTGACAAATCCCAGTCTTGATCCATACTAACTCAACTAACACCTTCGGAGATACCTGTAGAGCATCTTTATAGTCACCCAGTTACGTTGCGACGTTTGATACACACAAAGCATTCCTCCGGTGTCAGTGAGTTATATGATCTCATGGTCATAGGAATAAATACTTGACACGCAGAAAAAACAGTAGCAACAAAATGACACGATCAACATGCTACGTCTATTAGTTTGGGTCTAGTCCATCACGTGATTCTCCCAATGACGTGATCCAGTTATCAAGCAACAACACCTTGTTCATAATCAGAAGACACTGACTATCATCGATCAACTGGCTAGCCAACTAGAGGCATGCTAGGGACGGTGTTTTGTCTATGTATCCACACATGTAAATGAGTCTTCATTCAATACAATTATAGCATGGATAATAAACTATTATCTTGATACAGGAATTATAATAATAACTATACATTTATTATTGCCTCTAGGGCATAATTCCAACACACAATGAGGAAGACTGTGAGGAAGGAATATGCCAGACGTGTTGGCAGTAGAGCTCCAGAAGCTAGGCTTGCAAAGAAGTCGGGACAGAAGAAAGCCAGGAAGAGGATTGTCCATGTTGTTGGTAGGCCAACCTCAATGTATGAAGATCCAGCAGAAGCTGCTCACGATGAGGAGGAAGAAATTCCAGCTGAGGTCCTTCCTCCCAAGAAGAAAAAGCTTATGGTTGATGCTATGCCTAAGAGGTCTGCCCCAAAGCCTTCAGCACCTAAGGCTAAGAAGTTTTTAGCTCCCAACACGATTACAAAGGGTATTCCTGCAGCTGAGAAAAACAAAGGCTCTGCATCCAGAGAATTTGCTGCAGAACAAGATGAGGATGCCCCTGTGCTTATGAAGCTAAGACCTCATTTGCCATCCCACAATGAAGCTCATCCAGTGGCTGAAGACATGAAGAAAAGAAGGGATGCATATTTGAGGAAGTGGAGATCTCTTGATCCATATGATGTGAGAAGGAGAACTATTATTGATCTCCGCTTTCACACAAAGGAGCAACAACATTTCTATGAGACATTTTTGCTTGATAAGAGTTTTGCAGAAAGCGACATGAGATATGTCGATTGGGAATACATCAAGGCCAATGAATATTATTTTCCCCATGTGAGAGAAAATTTCAGGATGGTTGATATTGAAGACTTTGCTCGCAAAGAGATGACTGCATGGAATGATGAGAGGATCATGCAATGCTATTCCACCGCTCATTTCTATTCTGATGGAAGGATTGTTTGGATGACTGAGGGTCACCGGTATGAGTCTACAGTTGACGAATGGGCCACTATCATTGGTGCTCCAAAGGGACAAGAAGGAGCTTTGGATGTATAATTAGAACTCAAAATAAATCACAACTCCATGGCCAACATGTACAAGCCAGTGCCACATGAATACCAACTACGAACACCATCATGAGATACACCCTTATGCCCACATCAGGAGATGATTAGAGGTAATTCCATCAACATGCTGCATCATCTAGACACCCACACCCGGTTTCGAGTCATGGACTTGATAGTTGAGACTGTCAAGAGGACTGCTGCAGATCAGAAAAGATCGTGTGGATATGCTCCATATATTCAGATGCTCATGAATGACAAGATTGGCAAGCATGCATATCTACTTGATCGTCCCCACTTTCCACTTCAGCGTGATTTTGAAGACAATGAAGTTGTGATGGACGAAAGCAATCCCAGCTCAGCTACTGATTGAGAGGCAGCAGAGGCTGCTAGGAATGCTCCAGCTCCAACTCCATACCTCAGAACCAGAGATCAGCAAATGTCATTCTTGATCAGCACCATCCAAGGGATGGAGGAGAAAGTTTCTCAAAAAAGTCTTTCTAAACCAGAAGAGCCTTGAGAGGATCGTGGAGACAAAATTCTGTGACCTAGATGTTAAGGTAACAGAGTTGACTACCACTTGAAAGGACGTGGATGTCGCCTAGAGGGGGGTGAATAGGCTCTTTAAACTAATTATGGTTTAGGCTTGAACAAATGCAGAATAAAACTAATGTTTAATTTGTCAAGCACAAAACCTAAAACAACTAGGCTCACCTATGTGCACCAACAACTTATGCTAAGCAAGATAAACAACTAAGTGATAGCAAGATATATTACAAGAAACAATATGGCTATCACAAAGTAAAGTGCATAAGTAAAGGGTTCGGGTAAGAGATAACCGAGGCGCCCGAAGACGATATGTATCCTGAAGTTCACACCCTTGCGGATGCTAATCTCCGTTTGGAGCGGTGTGGAGGCACAATGCTCCCCAAGATGCCAATAAGGCCACTGTAATCTCCTCACGCCCTCGCACAATGCAATATGTCGTGATTCCACTAAGGGACCCTTCAGGGCGGTCATCAAACCCGTGCAAACAAGGTTGGAGCAATCTCCACAACTTAATTGGAGGCTCCCAACAACACCACGAAGCTTCACCACAATGGCATATGGCTTCGAGGTGACCACAAATGCTCGGGGCAATCTCCACAACTTAATTAGAGACCTCGACGCTTGCCGGGAGCTTTACACCATAATGATTGAGCTCCGAGGCACCACCAATTTTCTAGGGGTACCAAGTAGCCAAGGGTAATAAGCTTCTCAACTTCTCACTTCCACGTATCACCGTGGAGAACTCAAACTGATGCAACTAATGCAATGGCAAGAACACACGAAGTGGTCAAGTCCCTCACATTCAAATCCCTCCACAACAATAAAAGCTATGGAGAAATATGAGGGGAAGAACAAGGAGCTCACAAAGAACTCCAAGATCAAGATCCAAGGGGTTCCCCTCACATAGAGGAGAAAGTGATTGGTGGAGATGGGGATCTAGATCTCCTATCTTTTCCCTCAAGAACTAGCAAGAATCACTGGAGGGATTGAGAGTTAGCAAGCTCTAAGAAGGTCAACAATGGGGGAAGAACATGAGCTCAGTAGATAGATAAGTTACAATAGGGAACAATGCCTCCTTTATATAATGGGGGGAAGAATCCAACCGTTACCCCCACTCATAGCCCGACAGGAGCGGTACTACCGCTGCTAGGAGTGGTACTACCGCTCCCAGAACGTCCGAGGGAGAGGTACTACTGCCCGGGAGCGGTAGTAAAAAATTACTACCACTCCAGGAGCGGTATGCTACCTCCTGAGCTTGCGTTGGTTTTCCCTTGAAGAGGAAAGGGTGATGCAGCACAGTAGCAGTAAGTATTTCCCTCAGTTTTGAGAACCAAGGTATAAATCCACTAGGAGAATCAAGCCAAGTGTCTAGAGTACTTGCGCAAACACAAACAAGCTTGCACCCAACGCTATAAAGGGGTTGTCAATCCCTTCAAGATTGATTGCAAAGTGAGATCTAAAGGTGGAAAGTGCAACGAAGTAAATGTGTAAGGCTGAAAATATGGTGTGAAGTAGACCCGAGGGCCATAGTGTTCACTAGAGACTTCTCTCAAAATAGCAAATATTACGGTGGCTGAACAAATTACTGTCGAGCAATTGATAGAACGACGCAAAGTCATGACGATATCTAAGGCAATGATCATACATATAGGCATCATGTCCGAGACAAGTAGACCGATACTATTTGCATCTACTACTATTACTCCACACATCGACCGCTATCCAGCATGCATCTAGTGTATTGAGTTCATGACGAACACAGTAACGCCTTAAGCAAGATGACATGATGTAGAGGGATAAACTCAAACAAATGATGTAAACCCCATCTTTTTATACTTGATGGCAAGAACACGATGCGTGCCTTGATACCCCTTCTGTCACTGGGTGAGGTCACCGCACGGTATGAACCCAAAACCAAGCACTTCTCCCATTGCAAGAATCATAGATCAAGTTGGCCAAACAAAACCTACAACTCGAAGAGAATTACAAGGATATGAAATCATGCATACAAGAGATCAGAAGAAACTCAAATAAGATTCATAGATAATCTGATCATAAATCCACAATTCATCGGATCTCGACAAACACACCGCAAAAGAAGATTACATCGGATAAATCTCCATGAAGACCATGGAGAACTTTGTATTGAAGATCCAAGAGAGAGAAGAAGCCATCTAGCTACTAGCTATGGACCCGTAGGTCTATGGTGAACTACTCACGCATCATCGGAGAGGCCATGGTGTTGATGAAGAAGCCCTCCGTATCGGAATCCCCCCTCCGACCAGGCACCAGAACATGCCCCAGATGGGATCTTGCGGAGACAGAAGCTTGCGGCGGCGGAAAAGTATTTTCGTGGATCTCTCGTGCAGTTTTGGATTTTTCGGGAATTTATAGGTGGAAGAGGTAGGGCAGACGAGCCAGAGGGGGCCCACAAGCCAGCTAGGCCCCCCTAGCCACGCCTAGGGGGCTTGTGGCCTCCCGTGGTGGCCTCTGCCTGTTGGAAATATGCCCTAGAGGCAATAATAAATTAGTTATTATTATATTTCTTTGTTCATGATAATCGTTTATTATCCATGCTATAATTGTATTGATTAGAAACACAGTGCATGTGTGGATACATAAACAAAACACTGTCCCTAGTAAGCCTCTAGTTGACTAGCTCGTTGATTAAAGATGGTTAAGGTTTCCTGACCATAGGCAAGTGTTGTCACTTGATAACGGGATCACATCATTAGGAGAATCATGTGATGGACTAGACCCAAACTAATAGACGTAGCATGTTCATCATGTCATTTTGTTGCTACTGTTTTCTGCGTGTCAAGTATTTGTTCCTATGACCATGAGATCATATAACTCACTGACACCGGAGGAATGCTTTGTGTGTATCAAACGTCGCAACGTAACTGGGTGACTATAAAGATGCTCTACAGGTATCTCCGAAGGTGTTCGTTGAGTTAGTATGGATCGAGACTGGGATTTTTCACTCCGTGTGACGGAGAGGTATCTCGGGGCCCACTCGGTAATACAACATCTCACACAAGCCTTGCAAGCAATGTGACTTAGTGTAAGTTGCGGGATCTTGTATTACGGAACGAGTAAAGAGACTTTCCAGTAAACGAGATTGAAATAGGTATGCGGATACTGACGATCGAATCTCAGACAAGTAACATACCGAAGGACAAAGGGAATGACATACGAGATTATATGAATCCTTGGCACTGAGGTTCAAACGATAAGATCTTCGTAGACTATGTAGGATCCAATATGGGCATCCAGGTCCCGCTATTGGATATTGACCGAGGAGTCTCTCCGGTCATGTCTACATAGTTCTCGAACCCGCAGGGTCTGCACACTTAAGGTTCGACGTTGTTTTATGCGTATTTGAGTTATATGGTTGGTTACCGGATGTTGTTCGGAGTCCCGGATGAGATCACGGACGTCATGAGGGTTTTCGGAATGGTCCGGAAATGAAGATTGATATATAGGATGACCTCATTTGGTTACCAGAAGGTTTTCGTGCATTACCGGAAAAGTTTCGGGCTCATCGGTAGTGTACTGGGAGTGCCGGGAGGGGTGCCGGGGACCATCGGGAGGGGTGTCACGCCCCAAGGGGTCTCATGGGCTATGGGAAGAGATAAACCAGCCCCTAGTGGGCTGGAATAAGTTCCCACTAAGGCCCATAAGGTTTGAGAAGGAAAAAACACAAGGTGGAAAGAGTTTCCAAGTGGGAAGGTGGAATCCTACTCCAAGTAGGATTGGAGTAGGACTCCTCCACCTCCAATTTCGGCCAAACCTTGAGGGTTTGAGGCTGCCTCTTCCTTCCCCCTCCCTCCTATATATACTGAGGTATTAGGGCTGATTTGAGACAACTTTTGCCACGGCAGCCCGACCACATACCTCCACGGTTTTACCTCTAGTTCGCGTTTCTGCGGAGCTCGGGCGGAGCCCTGCTGAGATTAGATCACCACCAACCTCCGGAGCGCCGTCATGCTGCCGGAGAACTCATCTACCTCTCCGTCTCTCTTGCTGGATCAAGAAGTCCGAGATCATCGTCGAGTTGTACGTGTGCTGAATGCGGAGGTGCCGTCCGTTCGGCACTAGATCGGAGCGGATCGTGGGACGGATCGCGGGACGGTTCGTGGGACGGTTCGCGGGGCGGATCGAGGGACGTGAGGACGTTCCACTACATCAACCGCGTTTCTTAACGCTTCTGCTGTGCGATCTACAAGGGTACGTAGATCGGAAATCCTCTCTCGTAGATGGACATCACCATGATAGGTCTTCGTGCGCGTAGGAAAAATTTTGTTTCCCATGCGACGTTCCCCAACAGTGGCATCATGAGCTAGGTTCATGCATAGATGTCTTCTCGAGTAGAACACAAAAGTTTTTATGGGCGGTGATGTGCGTTTTGCTGCCCTCCTTAGTCTTTTCTTGATTCCGCGGTATTGTTGGATCGAAGCGGCTCGGACCGACATTACTCGTACGCTTACGAGAGACTGGTTTCATCGCTACGAGTAACTCCGTTGCTCAAAGATGACCGGCGAGTGTCGGTTTCTCCAACTTTAGTTGAATCAGATTTGACCGAGGAGGTCCTTGGATGAGGTTATATAGCAATTCATATATCTCCGTTGTGGTGTTTGCGTAAGTAAGATGCGATCCTACTAGATACCCATGGTCACCACGTAAAACATGCAACAACAATTAGAGGATGTCTAACTTGTTTTTGCAGGGCATGTTTGTGATGTGATATGGCCAACGATGTGATGTGATATATTGGATGTATGAGATGATCATGTTGTAATAGTTAATATCGACTTGCATGTCGATGGTACGACAACCGGCAGGAGCCATAGGGTTGTCTTTAAACTAACATTTGTGCTTGCAGATGCGTTTACTATATTGCTAGGACGTAGCTTTAGTAGTAATAGCATGAGTAGCACGACAACCCCGATGGCGACACGTTGATGGAGATCATGATGATGGAGATCATGGTGTGACGCCGGTGACAAGAAGATCGTGCCGGTGCTTTGGTGATGGAGATCAAGAAGCACATGATGATGGCCATATCATGTCACTTATGAATTGCATGTGATGTTAATCCTTCATGCACCTTATCTTGGTTAGAACGACGGTAGCATTATGAGGTGATCTCTCACTAAAATTTCAAGACGAAATAGTGTTCTCCCCGACTGTGCACCGTTGTGACAGTTCTTCGTTTCGAGACACCACATGATGATCGGGTGTGATAGACTCAACGTTCACATACAACGGGTGCAAAACAGTTGCACACGCGGAACACTCGGGTTAAGCTTGACGAGCCTAGCATGTGCAGACATGGCCTCGGAACACATGAGACCGAAAGGTCGAGCATGAATCGTATAGTTGATATGATTAGCATAGAGATACTTACCACTGAAACTATTCTCGACTCACGTGATGATCGGACTTGAGATAGTGGATTTGGATCATGTACCACTCAAATGACTAGAGAGATGTACTTTTTGAGTGGGAGTTCTTAAGTAATATTATTAATTGAACTAATTGTCATGAACATAGTCTAATGGTCTTTGCGAATTACGATGTAGCTTGCGCTATAGCTCTACTGTTTTTTTATATGTTCCTAGAGAAAATTTAGTTGAAAGTTGATAGTAGCAAACTTTGCAGACTGAGTCTGTAAAACCGAGGATTGTCCTCGTTGCTGCGCAGAAGGCTTATGTCCTTAATGCACCACTCGGTGTGCTGCACCTCGAGCGTCGTCTTTAGATGTTGTGAACATCCGACATACATGTTTCTGATGACTACACGATAGTTCAGTACAAAATACTTAATGGCTTAGAAGCAAGGCGCCGAAGACGTTTTGAAACGTCACGGAACATAAGAGATGTTCTAAAGAGATGAAATTGTGATTTCATGCTTGTGCCCTTGTTAAGAGGTATGAGACCTCCGACAAGATTCTTGGTCCACAAAGTAAAGGAGAAAAGCTCTCGTTGAGCGTGTGCTCAGATTGTCTGAGTACGACAATCGCTTGAATCAAGTGGGAGTTGATCTTCCAGATAAGATAGTGATGGTTCTCCAAAGTCACTACCACCAAGTTGTGAGAGCTTCGTGATGAACTATAACATATCAAGGATAGATACAATGATCCTTGAGCGATTCGCGATGTTTGACACTGCGAAAGTAGAAATCAAGAAGGAGCATCAATAGTTGATGGTTAGTAAAACCACTAAGTTTCGAGAAAGGCAAGGGCTAGAAGCGATACTTCGTGAAACGGCAAAGCAGTTGTTGCACTAAGGAAGAGACCCCAGATTAAACCCAAACCGGGGACTAAGTGCTTCTGTTATGAGGGGAACAATCACTGAGGCGGAGCAACTCTAGATACTTGGTAGATAAGAAGGCTGGTAAAAGTCAAAAGAAGTATATTTGATATACATGATATTGATGTGTACTTTACTAGTACTCCTAGTAGCACGAGGGTATTGGATACCGGTTCGGTTGCTAAGTGATTAGTGACACGAAATGAAAGGTACGGCATAAACGGAGACTAACTAAAGGCAAGGTGACGATACGTGTTGGAAGTATTTCCAAGGTTGATATGATCAAACGTCGCACACCCCCTCTACCATCGGGATTGGTGTTAAACCTAAATAATTGTTATTTGGTGCTTGCGTTAAGCATGAACATGATTGGATCGTGTTTATTGTAATAGGATTATGCATTTAAAGAGAATAATGGTTACTCTATTTGCTTGAATAATCACCTTCAATGGTTTATTGAATCTCGATCGTAGTGTTACACATGTTCATGATATTGGTGCCAAAAAGATATGAGGTAATGATGATAGTACCACTTGTGGCACTGCTGCTTGAGTCATGTTGGTATAAATTGCATGAAGAGGCTCCATGCTGATGGATCTTTATACTCACTTGATTTCGAAACACTAGTGACATGCAAATCATACCACATGAGCAAGGCCTTGTTTTCATTGAGATGAAACAAGATAGTAACTTGTTGGAAGTGATACATTTTGATGTATGCAATCCAATGGGTGCTGAGGCACGCAGTGGATATCATTATGTTCTTACTTCAATGACGATTTGAGTAGATACAAGAGTATTTACTTAATGAATCACAAGTCTGAAATATTGAAAAGTTCAATTCTGTTTCAGAGTGAAGTTCGTCGTAACAAGAGGATAAACTGTCTACGATATGATCATAAAAATGAATATCTGAGTTATGAGTTTTGGTACGCAGTTAAGACAATGTGGAAATTGTTTCGCAGTTCATGCCACCTCGAACATCATAGTGTGATGATGTGTCTGAACGTCATAGCCATTCACTATTTGGTATGGTGCATTCTATGATGTCTCTTATCGAATTACCACTATCGTTTATGGGTTATGCATTAGAGACAACCACATTCACTTTAAAATAGGGCACCACGTATTTCCGTGTAGATGACACAATATAGATTGAGGTTTAGAGAAATCTAAACTGTCGTTTCTTGAAAGTTTGGGGCTTCGACACTTATGTGAAAAAGTTTCAGTCTGATAAGCTCGAACCCAAAGCGGATAAATGCATCTTCATAGGATATCCAAAACAGCTGGGTATATCTCCTATCTCTGATCCGAAAGCAAAGTGTTTGTTTCTAGAAACGGATCCTTTCTCAAGGAAAGGTTTCTCTCGAAAGAATTGAGTGGGAGCGTGGTAGAACTTGATGAGGTTATTGAACCATCACTTCAACCAGTGTGTAGCAGGGCGCATGAAGTTGTTCCCGTGGCGCCTACACCAATTGAAGTGAAAGCTGATGATGGTGATCATCGAGCATCGGATCAAGTTACTACAAACCTTGTAGGTTGACAAGGTCGCGTACTACTGCAGAGTGGTACGGTAACCCTGTCTTGGAGGTCATGTTGCTGAGCAACAGTGAACCTATGAGTTATGGAGAAAGCAATGGTGGGCCCGGATTCCGACAAATGGCTGGAAGCCATGAAATCCGAGAGAGGATCCATGTATGAAAACAAAGTGTAGACTTTGGAAGAACTAGTTGATGGTCATAGGACTATTGAGTAAAGATGGATCTTTAAAAGGAAGACAGACGATGATGGTGATAAGTCACTATTAAGAAAAGTTCGACTTGTCGCAAAGATGTTTCCGACAAGATCAAACAATTGACTATGATGAGACTTTCTCACTCGTAGCGATGCTAAAAGTCTGTTAGAATTATGTTAGTAGTTGATGCATTATTTATGAAATATTGCACATAGGATGTCAAAACATTGTTTCCCCGACGGTTTCCTTGAGCAAACATTGTATGTGATACAACCCGGAGGTTTTGTCGATCCTAAAGATACTAGCAAGTATGCAAGCTCTAGCGATCCTTCAATGGACTGGTGCAAGCATCTCGGAGTTGGAATATACACTTTGATGAGATGATCAAAGATTTTGGGTTTGTACAAGGTTTATGAGAAACTTGTATTTCCAAAGAAGTGAGTGGGAGCACTATAGAATTTCTGATAAGTATATGTGGTTGACATATTGTTGATCAGAAGTAATGTAGAATTTCTGTGAAGCGTAAAAGGTTGTTTGAAAGGAGTTTTTCAAAGGAATACCTGGATTGAGCTACTTGAACGTTGAGCATCAAGATCTATGGAGATGGATCAAAACGCTTAATAGAAGTTTCAACAAGATGCATGCCTTGACAAGTTTTTGAAGGAATTCGAAATAGATCGGCAAAGAAGGAGTTCTTGACTGTGTTGTAAGGTGTGAATTTGAGTAGGACTCAAAACCCGACCCCGGCAGAATAAAGAGAATAGACGAAGGTCGTCTTCTATGCCTTAGCCGTAGACTCTAAAGTATGCCATGCTGAGTACCGCACCTGATGTGTGCCTTGCAGCAAGTCTGTTAAGAGGTACACAGAATGATCCAGGATTGAATCACTGATCAGCGGTCAAAGTTATCCTTAGTAACAAAATAGACTAAGGAATTTTTCTCGATTATGGAGGTCGTTAAAGAGTTCGTTGTAAAGAGTTACGTCGATGCAAGCTTTGACACTAATCCGAATAACTATGAGTAGTGAAACGGATTCATATAGTAGAGTAGATATTTGGAGTATTTCCGAATAGCACATAGTAGTAGCATCTATAAGATGACATAAAGATTTGTAAAGAACACACGGATCTGAAAGTTTCAGAACCGTTGACTAAAACCTCTCTCACGAGCAAGACGTGATCAGACCCCATAACTATATGGGTGTTGGATTTGTTGGAATCACATGGTGATGTGAACTAGATTATTGACTCTAGTGCAAGTGGGAGACTGTTGGAAATATGCCCTAGAGGCAATAATAAATTAGTTATTATTTTATTTCTTTGTTCATGATAATCGTTTATTATCCATGCTATAATTGTATTGATTGGAAACACAGTGCATGTGTGGATACATAGACAAAACACTGTCCCTAGTAAGCCTCTAGTTGACTAGCTCGTTGATCAAAGATGGTTAAGGTTTCCTGACCATAGGCAAGTGTTGTCACTTGATAACGGGATCACATCATTAGGAGAATCATGTGATGGACTAGACCCAAACTAATAGACGTAGCATGTTGATCGTGTCATTTTGTTGCTGCTGTTTTCTGCGTGTCATGTATTTGTTCCTATGACCATGAGATCATATAACTCACTGACACCGGAGGAATGCTTTGTGTGTATCAAACGTCGCAACATAACTGGGTGACTATAAAGATGCTCAACAGGTATCTCCGAAGGTGTTCGTTGAGTTAGTATGGATCGAGACTGGGATTTGTCACTCCGTGTGACGGTGAGGTATCTCGGGGCCCACTCGGTAATACAACATCACACACAAGCCTTGCAAGCAATGTGACTTAGTGTAAGTTGCGGGATCTTGTATTACGGAACGAGTAAAGAGACTTTCCGGTAAACGAGATTGAAATAGGTATGCGGATACTGACGATCGAATCTCAGACAAGTAACATACCGAAAGACAAAGGGAATGACATACGGGATTATATGAATCCTTGGCACTGAGGTTCAAACGATAAGATCTTCGTAGAATATGTAGGATCCAATATGGGCATCCAGGTCCCGCTATTGGATATTGACCGAGGAGTCTCTCGGGTCATGTCTACATAGTTCTCGAACCCACAGGGTCTGCACACTTAAGGTTCGATGTTGTTTTATGCGTATTTGAGTAATATGGTTGGTTACCGAATGTTGAGATCACGGACGTCACGAAGGTTTCCGGAATGGTCCGGAAACGAAGATTGATATATAGGATGACCTCATTTGGTTACCAGAAGGTTTTCGTGCATTACCGGAAAAGTTTCGGCCTCATCGGTAGTGTACTGGGAGTGCCGGGAGGGGTGCCGGGGACCATCGGGAGGGGTGTCACGCCCCAAGGGGTCTCATGGGCTATGAGAAGAGATAAACCAGCCCCTAGTGGGCTGGAATAAGTTCCCACTAAGGCCCATAAGGTTTGAGAAGGAAAAAACACAAGGTGGAAAGAGTTTCCAAGTGGGAAGGTGGAATCCTACTCCAAGTAGGATTGGAGTAGGACTCCTCCACCTCCAATTTCGGCCAAACCTTGAGGGTTTGAGGCTGCCTCTTCCTTCCCCCTCCCTCCTATATATACTGAGGTATTAGGGCTGATTTGAGACAACTTTTGCCACGGCAACCCGACCACATACCTCCACGGTTTTACCTCTAGTTCGTGTTTCTACGGAGCTCGGGCGGAGCCCTGCTGAGATTAGATCACCACCAACCTCCGGAGCGCCGTCATGCTGCCGGAGAACTCATCTACCTCTCCGTCTCTCTTGCTGGATCAAGAAGTCTGAGATCATCGTCGAGTTGTACGTGTGCTGAACGCGGAGGTGCCGTCCGTTCGGCACTAGATCGGAGCGGATCGCGGGACGGTTCGTGGGACGGTTCGCGGGGCGGATCGAGGGACGTGAGGACGTTCCACTACATCAACCGCGTTTCTTAATGCTTCTGTTGTGCGATCTACAAGGGTACGTAGATCGGAAATCCCCTCTCGTAGATGGACATCACCATGATAGGTCTTCGTGCGCGTAGGAAAATTTTTGTTTCCCATGCGACGTTCCCCAACACTGCCTTGGTTCTCACATCCCGTGCGTATCTTCTGTTCCGAAAAGAATCTTTTCGGAAGTTTTATTCTGTTTGGACACCGTTTAAAATTCTCCTCTGAAAAGGGTTGATCGTGCAATCTCTAGCATTAGCTAGACGAACACTTATAACAACAAACCTTCTCCTGCAACGGCACCAGAAGAATGCTGAGAGCACTCCCCAGTAGTGAGACTAGAAGAATGTTGTTGATGGCCCACCAGCGCGTGGGTTCGCAGCAGTTTTCGAGGGTAGAGTATTCGACCCAATTTGTTGATAAGCCAGTCAGGAGGTGAGAGTATACTCTCAAGTATTAGGAGCTGAATTTGTCAGATTCAACCACACCTGAAAGATTAGTATCTGCAAGCACAGTAGTAACAACAAAGTAGTATGATAACAACGGTGTCAGAAACGATTTGTTGACGGCAGACTATTCCTAACAATTGTATCAATGGCGCCTTCGTTGCCGTGTCGACGGAAGTTGTCAATTCCCGTCAACGGTAGGTGAACCAACAGTGTAGTAGGTAGCAGCAGTGTAACGAGCAATAGAAGTGGCAAGGAACAACAGTAGTGACAGCAGTAGCAAGTAGCAAGCGACAGTAGTAGTAGCAGCAGCAGCAGAGCAAGACAAGTAACAGCAGTAGGAACAGTAGTAGCAGCAGCAGAGCAAGACAAGTAACAGCAGTAGCAACAGTAGTAGCAGCAACAGAGCGTGACAAGTAACAGCGGTAGCAACAGTAGGACAAACTCGTAGGCAATGGGTCGGTGATTTGTTTGGATGATATTCATCATGCAACAGCTATAACACGGAGAGATAAGTGGCTAGCTCCCGTTCGTCAATGTGATGTAGGCATGCATTCCGTGTGTCGTCATACATGCTTAGGGAAAAGAATTTGCATGACATCTATTGTCCACCCCTCCCGTGGCTGCGGGGTCCAAAAGGACACTACGGGATATTAAGGTTCTCCTTTTAATAAAGAACCGGACCAACGCATTAGCACTTGGTGAACACATGAACTCCTCAAACTATGGTCATCACCGGGAGTGGTTCCGGTTATTGTCACTCCGGGGTTGCCGGATCATAACACATAGTAGGTAACTACAACTTGCAAGATCGAATCTAAAACACACATATATTGGTGACAACATAATAATTTCAGATCTGAAATCATGGCACTCAGCCCCTAGTGACAAGCATTAAGCATGGCAAAGTAGTAGCAACATCAAATCTCAGAACATATTGGATACTAGGGATCAATCCCCATCAAAACTAACTCGATTACATGATAGATCTCATCCTACACATCACCGCCCAGCGAGCCTACGAATAAATTACTCACGAATGACGATGAACTTCATGGAATTGGAGAGGGAAGAAGGTTGATGATGACGATCGCGACGATTTCCCCTCTCCGGAGCCCAAGACGGACTCCAGATCTGCCCTCTAGATGAAGAACAGGTGCTGGCGGCGCCTCCGTATCGAAAACGCGACGAAAACTTCTCTTTTTATTTTTTCCGGGACGAAAGGCAACTTATAGAGCTGGAATTGGGGGCGGCAGGTGCCTGTGGGCCCCACAAGCCTGCCCACCGCCACCAGGGGGGTGATGGCGGAGCAGGGGCTTGTGGCCCACTGGCCCACCCCCTGAGGTGGAACTTGGCGCAGATATTTTTGATATTTTCCAAAACTGCTCCCCGTAAATTTTCAGGACGTTTGGAGAACTTTGATTTCTGCACAAAAATAACACCAAGGCAATTCTGCTAAAAACAGCGTCAGTCCAGGTTAGTTCCATTCAAATCATGCAAATTATAGTCCAAAACAAGGTCAAAAGAGTTTGGAAAAGTAGATACGTTGGAGACGTATCAACTCCCCCAAGCTTAAAACCTTGCTTGTCCTCAAGCAACTCAGTTGACAAACTGAGAGAGAAAGAAAAACTTTGACAAACTCTGTTTGATCTTGTTGTTGCAACTATATCTAACTCATAACCAGAATTTCAGCAAGATCACAAGTTAACCACATAAGCAAATGACACAAAGGTCTCGCGATAAACTAATATCAATGGCATAATCATCTAACGAGCAAATAATAATGAGTTTCAAATACCAACACTTCAATCAATACAAGTATGAAGCAATAGGAATAGGTGGTATCTCGCTAGCTCTTTCTGAGACCGCAAAACATAAATACAGAGCACTTTCAAAGATCAAGGGCTGACCAAACATTGTAATTCATAGCAACGAAGATCCAGTCATAGTCATACTCAATATCAATCAAAAGCAAAGCATAAAAATGACAGAGGTGCTCTCTAATTGGTGCTTATAAAAGAGGAGGATGACTCGACAGGAAAATAAATAGACAGGCCCTTCGCAGAGGGAAGCATTGATTTGCATAGGTGCCAGAGCTCAAGCTTTTGAAAACAGAGATAATAATTTTGGGTGGCATGCTTTCATTGTCAATGCAATGACCAAGAGTTCTCAAGATCTTCCATGCTACTCATGCTATAGGCGGTTCCCAAACAAAAAAGTAAAGTTTTAACTCCCCCACCACCAATCAATCACACTCCATGGCTAGCCGAATCCTCTGGTACCGTCCATACTAACATCAATCCGGGGGGAGTCTTGTTTTACAGTTATGTTTTCGATTTAAGCATGGAACTGGGCATCCCAAATACCGGCCCCTTTCTCGTGAATGACTGTGAATAAACACATGTTGAGGATAACACTCCTAGCATGGAAGATACCAATAGCTCTCTGTCACCACATGAGCGGTTCGGGCATGCAAAACAGATTATTTCTTGAAGGTTTAGATAATGGCACATGCAAATTTACTTGGAACGGCAGGTAGATACCGCAAATAGGTAGGTATGGTGGACTCTCATGGAAAAACTTTTGGGTTTATGGAAGTGGATGCACAAGCAGCATTCCCGCTTAGTACAAGTGAAGGCTAGCAAAAGAGTGGGAAGCGACCAACTAGAGAGCGACAACAGTCATCAAGATGCAATGAGTTTGACTAACATTAAATGCAAGCATGAACATGATATAAATCACCATGAACACGAACATCATAGAGGCTATGTTGATTTTGTTTCAACTACATGCATGAACATGCGCCAAGTCAAGCCACTTGAAACATTCAAAGGAGAATACCATCCTATCTTACTACACCACAGTATTCTCAAAATCTATGTTGGCAATCAAGACAAATCATTATAAGCTCTCAGCTAAATAAGCATGGCATCAGAAACTATGATCTCTAAGTTGTCATTGCAAACATGGTTCTCTCACAACAAAGCTAAATCTGGGTCGACAAGCTAGTCATATTTACAAAAACAAAATAGATAGAGTTCATACCAGCTTTTCAGTCTCAGTCACTTCATCATATATCATCATTGTTGCCTTTCATTTGCATGATCGAACGATGAAAACGAGAATAAGCGCATTGGAATAAGCTGAATCTGCAGGCAAACACAAAGGAGAAGACAAAATAATATGGCTCTTTGAAAGCTAAACAGGTAAGCATGCAAGAACCAATAAACATTGTAACCAATATCTTCTACCTTGACACAAAGAAAAAAGAAAAATATTTACACGGGAAAGCTCCCAACAAGCAAAAGAAGAAAGAAAAATCTTTTTGGGTTTTCTCGAAAGGACACAAAACAAGAAAACAAGAAAACAAAAAGAAACTAGCATGGATAATACAGTGGCAAAGTGTAAACACCGGCTAACAAAGTGAAAGCATAAGCATGAATGTAAAGTCGGTGAGAACACGTACTCCCCCAAGCTTAGACTTTTGGCCTAGCTTGGTCTACTCCCATGGATGGTCCTGGCGAAACCCAAAGTCATAATGGGTGTTATATGGGAGTGTTGCAGTCACTGCCTGAATAGCTGCCTCACGAAGTCGAGCAGCAGTCGCCTCCCTCTCATACTTCTCTGCCTCTCCTATGGTTATGTAGTATCTTTGTTTTTAACCTGAAAATCAAAGAAAGCAGGAGCAGGAAGGGTAATATGGAGAACACGCTACCGGTTAAATATCAAGCGGTATAGGAGGGATCCATGATCTCTCTCAAGGAACTGGTAGCGTGTTACAGCGACATGATCAAGGTTGGCTGTACGGAGAGGAGGGTCTTCTGGACGGATGGATACTCCAAGAAAATTTGCTAAGCGTGTAGCATAAACTCCACCAAAGAAATCCCCCTCACTGGCATTTTTATTCAGCCTCCTTGCTATAATAGCTCCCATATTGAAGCTCCTGTCACCTGTTACTGCGCTCTTAAGGATACTAAGGTCGGAAGCGCATAGGTGACAATGTGCACCCTTGCCGTTAACACACCTACCTATGAAGAGGGCAAGGTAGTGCAAGGCAGGGAAATGGATGCTTCCTATGGTGGCTTGCGTGATATCTCTGGTTTCTCCAACAGTTATACTGGAGACAAAGTCTCTGACTGAAGGATCATTAACACTACCTCCATCGGGTATCTTGCAAATCCTATTGAAATCCTCCAGACCCACGGTATAGGATTTATCGTACAGATCAAACAGTGTGGATGATTCACGGCCAACTAAAAATTTAAATCTATGCACGAAAGAGGCAGTGAGCATAGCATATTGTTCACATTTATCTGAGAGGAATTCTTCTAACCCGGCATTGCGGACAAGTGCATCAAACTCATCCTTGAAGCCTGCTTCGATCATGAACTCATCGGAATGCCATTCACATGGTTGCACCGGTGCGTCCCTTAGTTGAAAAGGTTCGGGCTCCCGAAAGGAGAGACGAGGACCCTTCTTACTTGAGGAACCACCATGAAACTTCCTCCTGAACATAATTTCCTTTTGCTGAAATTTTTGAAGTTCAAGAGAAAAGTGAATGAGGACCAACCATACCTTGTAGCAACTACTCCTACTAGTGCCTAGAGACCGTATCACGCGCTAAAACTACTTGGAACCATCTAAAATCAACATTTATAGCTCAAGAACAGGGTCACCAAGGTAGCAAGAATACGCGAAGGATAAAGCACTAGAGCAAAAACTAATTGGACCAATGCAGGAGTCATTTACCAAGGAGTAATTTCCCCAAAACAGTTCGGAGAATGGTGCTTTGAGCAAGGAGATCGAAAATCATAGCCAAATGAGCAAGAACACGGGTTTGAGCTGCGAAACAATTTTTTCTGGAGGTGGAAGAAGAGGCTGGGAGCTGGAATGAGTGGAGGGGGTGCCTGTGGGCTCCACAAGCTTGCACCCCGCCACCAGGGGGGTAGGTGGCGGTGGGGGGGAGGGGCTTGTGGCCGACTGGTCTGGCCCCCAGGCCAGCTCTCAGGCCCAGAAATTTTCAAAAATTCCAGAAAAAATAATACTAAATTTTCAGGACCATTGTAGAACTTTTATTTTCGAGGTATTTTTCTCCGGGACGCTAAAACAGAAAACAGGAAAAACTAAACTAATTCTATCATTTTTCTTCTAAGAAACAGAAAATGAAGACTCAAAACAGAGGTATGTGACTCTCTAATTCATCCGTTTCATGGTCATCGAAAGAAATCCGTCAATGGGGTTGATCAAGTCCTTATGACAAAACCTTCTCGAGTCGCAAAAGAGAACGGAGAATTTTCGAATAGCCACTAAGTCACCTCAATGGGGATATCTATCTCCCCAACAAACAAATCGTACTTCATCTTGACACGAGGAATAGGGCATTCAAAGCTCCCAATGAGAATCGATGAAGTCTTTTTGATAGCATTGATGCAATGTACTGGATATCGTTTCTTCGGAAAGTGCACGGTGTGCTCATTACCGTTGACATGGAAAGTGACATTGCCTTTGTTGCAATCTATAACAGCCCCTCCAGTGTTTAAAAAGGGTCTTCCGAGGATAATAGCCATGGCATCGTCCTCGGGGATATCCAAGATAACAAAGTCTGTTAAGATAGTGGTATTAGCAACCACAACATCCACATCATCGCAAACGCTGATAGGGAAAGCAGTTGATTTGTCGGCCATTTGCAGAGAAATTTCAGTGGGTGTCAACTTCTCCAATTCAAGTCTACGATAAAGGGAAAGCCGCATAACACTAACACCGGCTCCAAGGTCACATAAGGCAGTTCTTACGTAGTTTCCTTTAATGGAGCAAGGTATAGTGGGCACTCCGGGATCACCAATTTTCTTAGGAGTTCCACCTTTGAAAGTGTAATTGGCAAGCATGGTGGAGATCTCAAGATCTGGTATCTTCCATTTATTAGTCACGATATATTTCATGTACTTGGCATACGGAGACATCTTGAGCATATCAGTTAACCGCATCTGCAGAAAGACGGGTCTTATCATCTCAACGAAGTGCTCAAAATCCTCATCATCCTTTTTCTTGGATGGATTAGGAGGAAAGGGCATAGGTCTCTGAACCCATGGCTCTCTTTCTTTACCATGCTTCCTAACAGTGAAGTAATTCTTGTCGTATCTCTTAGGTTGTGGGTTATCAGGATTAACCGTAGGTTCAGTCTCCACATCCTCATCATGGCTAGGTTGAGCATTATTATGAACATCACTGTCCATATTATCCCCAGGTTCATGTTCATCACCAGATTGTGTTTCTGCATCAGACGCAGAAATATCATTAGGTTATTTAGGTGTGATAGTATTTGGTGAACTGGCGTGCAGGTTTCTATCATCCTTCTTCTTCTCCTTAGGATGACTAGGTGTATCAGCATTGATTCCCTGAGAATCTTGATCAATTCTCTTAGGATGACCTTCAGGATACAAAGGTTCCTGTGTCATTTTGCCTCCTCTAGTAATGACTTTGAAAGAGTTGTCATTTAATTCATTGAGCAAGTCATTATGAGCTTTAAGTACTTGTTCTACCTGAGTAGTAATCATATAGGCATGTTTACTCAGAAGCTTCAGAGCATTGACATTTCTGTCTACACAAGTACTTAAATGTCTAAGCATACGAGTACTTTGTTCCAAATATCTGCTAACATAATCATTGAAAACTCTGTTGTTTGGCAACAAAGTTGTCAAATTCATCAAAGCATAGACTAGCAGGTTTATCAAAAGGAATATCACTCTCGTCAAACCTACGCAGAGAATTCTACTACCTGTATCGGGTTATCGAGACCCTGGATCTCTTTGATAGGTGGTAGATTTTTGACATCTTCAGATCTAATGCCTTTCTCTTGCATAGATTTCTTGGCTTATTGCATATCTTCGGGACTGAGGAATAGAATACCTCTTTTCTTAGGAGTTGGCTCAGGAGGTCGTTCGGGAATAGTCCAAGCATTATCGTTGATCAAGAGGTTATTCAGTAGGGTATCAGCTTGTTCTACAGTTCGTTCCCTAAAAACACAACCGGCACAACTATCTAGGTGGTCTCTAGAGGCATCGGTAAGTACGTTATAGAGGATATCAAGTATCTCGTTCTTCTTAACAGGGTGATCAGGCAAAGCATTCTGTAGCTGGACGAGCCTCCCCCAAGCTTGTGGAAGACTCTCTTCTTGGAGTTGAGCAAAGTTGTATATTTCCTGCACGGCATCTTGCTTCTTATGGGCAGGGAAATATTTCTCACAGAAGTAATAGACCATCTCCTAGGGACTACGCACACATCCAGGAGCAAGAGAGGTGAACCAGGCTTTAGCATCATCCTTTAGAGAGAAAGGAAACACCTTAAGGATATAGTAGCGGCGGATCTTCTCCTCATTAGTGAAGAGGTTGGCTATTTCAGATAGTTTGGCAAGATGGGCTATGACCGTCTCAGACTCATAACCATGAAAAGGATCATATTCGACTAGACAGATTATCTCAGGGTCGACAGAGAATTCATAATCCTTATTTGTGACAAAGATAGGCGAAGTGGCAAACTTCGGGTCATTTTTCATCCTAACTTCACTTTCCTTCCACTTGAGAAGTAATTTCTCAGCGTCATAGGCATCCTTACACGCAAGAAAATCCTCAGCTATCTCTCCCTCCATAACGTAACCCTCAGGTATATCAGGCAATTCATATCTAGGAGAGCTAGATCTAGCAGGAGCAAAAGCAGGTTCTATCTCAATAGTATCGGCAGTTTCAGAAGCATCACGAGCATTGGCAGTAACTCTAGCAATATGAGCATCAAGGAACACTCCTAGTGGAACATCAGGCAAAGGAGTATCTCTAGCAGTATCGAGCATAACATCATCAGGCAAAATAGCATCTCTAGCATCATGAGGCAAAGCAGTATCAAGCATAGCATCTCTAGCAGTATCAAGCATAGCATCTCTAGCAGTAGCATCATAAGCATCATCAAGCACATGCGATGAATCAAGATTTCTAGCAGGAGGTGATGTCGCAAACTTACTCATAACGGAAGGTGAATCAAGTGCAGAGCTAGATGGCAATTCTTACCTCCCCTCGTAGTTGAGGGCAAGACTTTGGTCTTCGGATCCTTCAGATTCTTCATAGTGATCAGCAGATAGGAATCCCAAGTGACTTAGAGAATATAGCAATACCTCCCTGGCAACGGCGCCAGAAAAATGTTGATCGTGCAATCTCTGGCGTTAGCTAGACGAATGCTTATAACAACAAACCTTCTCCTTCAACGGCACCAGAAGAATGCTGAAAGCACTCCCCAGTAGTGAGACTAGAAGAATGTTGTTGATGGCCCACCAGCGCGTGGGTTCGTAGCAGTTTTCGAGGGTAGAGTATTCGACCCAATTTGGTGATAAGCCAGTCAGGAGGTGAGAGTATACTCTCAAGTATTAGCAGCTGAATTTGTCAGATTCAACCACACCTGAAAGATTAGTATCTGCAAGCACAGTAGTAACAGTAAGTAGTATGATAACAACGGTGTCAGAAATGATCTGTTGACGCCAGACTATTCCTAACAATTGTATCAATGGCGCCTTCGTTGCCGCGTCGACGGAAGTTGTCAATTCCCGTCAACCGTAGGTGAACCAACAATGTAGCAGGTAGCAGCAGTGTAACGAGCAATAGCAGTGGCAAGGAACAGCAGTAGTGACAACAGTAGCAAGTAGCAACAGTAGCAAGCGACAGTAGTAGCAGCAACAGCAGAGCAAGACAAGCAACAATAGTAGCAACGGTAGTAGCAGCAGTAGAGCAAGACAAGTAACAGCAGTAGCAACAGTAGTAGCAGCAGCAGAGCAAGACAAGTAACATCGGTAGCAACAGTAGGACAAACTCGTAGGCAATGGGTCGGTGATTTGTTTGGATGATATTCATCATGCAACAGCTATAACACAGAGAGATAAGTGTCTAGCTCCCGTTCGTCAATGTGATGTAGGCATGCATTCCGTGTGTCGTCATACGTGCTTAGGGAAAAGAACTTGCATGACATCTATTGTCCATCCCTCCCGTGGCAGCGGGGTCCAAAAGGAAACTATGGGATATTAAGGTTTTCCTTTTAATAAAGAACCGGACCAACGCATTAGCACTTGGTGAACACATGAACTCCTCAAACTATGGTCATCATCGGGACTGGTTCCGGTTATTGTCACTCCGGGGTTGCCGGATCATAACACATAGTAGGTAACTACAACTTGCAAGATCGGATCTAAAACACACATATATTGGTGAGAACACAATAATTTCAGATCTGAAATCATGGCACTCGGGCCCTAGTGACAAGCATTAAGCATGGAAAAGTAGTAGCAACATCAAATCTCAGAACATAGTGGATACTAGGGATCAATCCCCATCAAAACAAACTCGATTACATGATAGATCTCATCCTACTCATCACCGCCAAGCAAGCCTACGAATAAATTACTCACAAACGACGAAGAGCTTCATGGAATTGGAGAGGGAAGAAGGTTGATGATGACGCTGGCGACGATTTCCCCTCTCCGGAGCCCAAGACGGACTCCATATCTGCCCTCTAGATGAAGAACAGGTGGTGGCAGCGCCTCCGTATCAAAAATGCGACGAAAAGTTCTCTTTTTATTTTTTCTGGGACGAAAGGCAAGTTCTAGAGCTGGAATTGGGGGCGGCAGGTGCCTGTGGGCCCCACAAGCCTGCCCACCGCCACCAGGGGGTGGTGGCGGAGCAGGGGCTTGTGGCCCACTGGTCCGCCCCCTGAGGTGGAACTTGGCGCAGATATTTTTCATATTTTCCAAAACTGATCCCCGTAAATTTTCAGGACGTTTTGAGAACTTTGATTTCTGCACAAAAATAACACCAAGGCAATTCTGCTGAAAACTGCGTCAGTCCAGGTTAGTTCCATTCAAATCATGCAAATTATAGTCCAAAACAAGGGCAAAGAGTTTCGAAAACTTGATACGTTGGAGACGTATCAAGGGTCAAAAACACGGAAAAAACAGGAACTGGCACTTGGCATTGAGTTAATAAGTTAGTCCCAAAAAAGATATAAAAGGCATACAAAACATCCAAAGTTTGACAAGATAATAGCATGGAACCATCAAAAATTACAGATACGTTGGAGACGTATCAAGCATCCCCAAGCTTAACTCATGCTCGTCCTTGAGTAGGGATGTGATAAAGACTGAATTTTTGATGTGGAATGCTACCTAGCATAGTTGTCCTTTGTAACTTCTTTCATGTGACATGAATGTTCAGATCCGTAAGATTCAAAACAATAGTTTTCTATTGACATGAAAACAATAATACTTCAAGCAAACTAGCAAGGTAATCATGAACTTTCGAAATAACAAGGCCAAAGAAAGTTATCCCTACAAAATCATATAGTTTGGCTATGCTCCAATATCCCCACGCAACTAATTTAAATCATGCACAACCCCGGTATTGGCCAAGTAATTGTTTTTGCACTCTTAATTTCTCAAACCTTTTTCAACTCTCACGCAATACATGAGCGTGATCCATGGATATAGCACTATAGGTGGAATAGAGTGTGGTGGAGGTTGTGAGACAAAAAGGAGGAGATGGTCACATCGATTCGGCGTATCAAAGGGCTATGGAGATGCCCATTAATAGATATCAATTTGAATGACTAGGAATTGCCATACAACGGATGCACTAGAGCTATAAGTATGTGAAAGCTCAAAAGGAGAACTAGTGGGTGTGCATCCAACTTACTTGCTCACGAAGATCTAGGGCAATTTTGAGGAAGCCCATCATTGGAATATACAAGCCAAGTTATATAATGAAGATTCCCACTAGCATATGGTGGTGACAAAATGAGAGGCTCTCAATCATGAAGAACATGGTGCTATTATGAAGCACAAGTGTGGAAAGAGATAGTAGCATTGTCCCTTCTCTCTTTTTCTCTCTTTTTTGGGCTCTTTGGCCTCTTTCCAAATCTCTCTTTTTTGTGGGCAACTTTGGCCTCCCTTTTTTTTATTTCCTCACATGGGACAATGCTCTAATAATGATGATTATCACACTTTTATTTACTCACAGCTGAAAGCTTAGAACGATGATGACTCTATAGGAAATGCCTCCGGCAGTGTACCGGGATGTGCAACTATCTAGCTTGGCGTATGACATTGAAACATCTCGCTAGCTATCTTACGATCATGCAATGGCAATATGAGAGTGACGGCACAAGTCATGAGACGGAACGGTTGGAGTTGCATGGCAATATATCTCGGAATGGCTATGAAAATGCCATAGTAGGTAGGTATGGTGGCTGTTTTGAGGAAGGCATATGGTGGGTTTGTGCACCGGCAAAAATTGTGCGGTACTAGAGAGGCTAGCAATGGTGGAAGGTGAAAGTGCATATATACCATGGACTCACATTAGTCATGAAGAACTCACATACTCCTAGGGGAAGGGTTGGTAGGTGTTAACAATCGCGCGATCCCGACTGCAACACAAAGGATGACAATCAATAGATCAATTATGCTCCGACTTCCTAACATAGCGGTTCACCATACGTGCATGTTACGGGAATCACTAACTTCAACACACGTATTTATAGATTCACAACACCCTACTAACATAACTCTTAATATTACCGAATCCACGTTTCAAAACTAATTGAGAGGAATCAAACTTCTCTTTCTGCTGAATGCACATGAAGATGGAAGTTTTATTGTACCCTCTTTGGGTACCTATCACCTTTGGGACTACTTTCATAGCACAAGCCAACTACCAAGTTACGCACCACCGTGATCTAAAAGATCTAAGTGAAGCACATAGAGCAAAATTGTCTAGCTCAAAAGATATAAGTGAAGCACAATGAGTATTCTAGCAAATTCACGATGAGTGCATGTCTCTCTCAAAAGGTGTGAAGAAAGGATGATTGTGACACAACAAAAAGAAAAGAATCCTATGATACAAGATGCTCCAAGCAAAACACATATCATGTGGTGAATAAAAATATAGCTCCAAGTGATGTTACCGATGGACTGAAGACGAAAGAGGGGATGCCTTCCCGGGGCATCCCCAAGCTTAGGCTTTTTGGTGTCCTTGAATTTGGCTTGGGATGCCTTGGTGTGGGGACCCCGACTAGCAAGTCGAGTTCCCCGTGCCCAGTGACCCCAAGGATCAATGTTCACTGAACACAGATACTGAATAATAGAGTCTTACATCCAAGTACCGAATTATTACATCAAATTACCAGAAGGTCGGGTTCAAGAGCAAGGCCTAAAGCCAAATAAAACGGATACATCGAGTAGCGGAAACTCGTAAGGGCTAAGCGGTGCCCATGCCATCAAGCCTACACCGACATGCATTCTGACTTGGAAGCGTCCTAGATCGCAGGTCCGTCTCCGACGGCGTACTCATCGCCAAACTCCGGTCCTTCCATGTCTGGTCAATAACATAACCAGTAGCAAGCCAATGAGTGCTTTGAATGTACTCGCAAACAGCCCATGATATGAATATGATAAGGAATAACAGTAACAGTTATCTTTAGTGGAATGCAATGTGGTGGTATGATCAAGTATGTGCAACAAGTTAAAGAACTACTTTTGAAGAACAGGTTATAGATATTGACATATCTGTCAAGGGTTGAACCATCCGGGTTCACCTTATATGCCAAGTCATCGGACTTGTCATATCCTCAAGATATTAATGAGGGCTAAACCATCCGGGTTTACACTATATGTCAAGTCACCGAACTTGATCATATTATTATCATGATTATAACAACACCTTTTTAACACCACGCACACACACTTGGTTTATGTGGAAACTCAGGACGTAGTTTAAGCAGCACCACCCAACTGTCCTAGACTGTGGACACGGCTATTCGAATAGTTTACACTCTGCAGAGGTAGTACGCTGGACCCACGAGAAACGGAATACTTCCGTGTCATCCACGACTCGCGGTATATTACATATACCCGAGGTAAGTACCCGATCATCATCTTTCCCCTGACGATACTAGACAAAGAGATCCACTCGATTGGTACCCAGCCCACATGTTGTACGTCTTGCGAGCACCGACTCTGGACTGTAACAACCATGCAGGGACCAACGGTGTGCATGGAACTCATAATAATGACATAGTCGTCCTACCTGGCACGACCCATCACGAGAGTGACACCGATCACTCCCGCCACTAGTAACGTGGCTCTTTGCTAGCACCGACCAGAGTAATCAACGAAGCCCCATCCCATAAAGGGGTATCGTGGTCGTACTGGTAAGGTTGGGACGGTCGACACATCATAAATCTAATCCATTTCCGAAACCATACTCACACCAAAATCACCGGTGCATCACTTCACCAAAAGTGATCACCAACTCATCATCACCCTCGGGCATTAGTGGCACCCGACGGGGTTTTCATAAACTCTTTATTTAACTCATCATCATGCTTGTGATAATATGCTCTATCTTTACTTGTCAACATGGTATGACATGACCCTCACGGGGTAGGGTCAAGCTCAATGCAGTGATACTACTCTACTAGTCAACATGATAGTAGCATGATCCTCGTAGATGCTAGGGTCAGCTCAGCATGTTTGTGCTCCGAGGAGCCATGCGAATATCACTACTATCAATGCAAGTGCTTCGAAGAAGCCTCTGGTACCATCACATCAATGATGATCTGGCATCGTGATCACATGCAACGGAAAGTACTTGCTATTCTAGCATGCATCATTTTATTTACTTAAGTCATTGCAAAAGGGCATGCTTGCCTTGGTCAGCTAGGTATCTGGGGTCTTCGAGGTCTTCCGCTCCGGATCCTCCGTCACTCGGTAACTCTACCGTCGAGAAAGGAATAAATAAATACTAGCTCTCACTAAAACAGATCACAAAGTGCTTTTAAAAATGATGCAAGGCTTGAATAAATTCAGGATATTATTTTGAGAAATGTTTCTTATTGTTTTATTAGCTAAGCATATTTATTTAAAAGCAAACAGAAGCAAACTAGTGCTTTTTAATATCATTTTATTATATCAAAATAGTTTCTGTTTTTGATAAATGTCAACTATTACAGAATCAAATACTACTCATTTTTAGAAAAATACTGGTGGAAGAATTATATTTTTCCACTGGCTAAATCTTTTTGTAAAGATCATTTAGTTTGCTGGATTAAAACAAAAGAAAAATGCCAGGGGAAACAGATCCAGCCGGCCCAGCCAGCAGGCCTGGCCACCAGGCGCGCGCGGGCCAGGTTCAAACCTGACGTGCAGGTCCCTAGGGTCAGCGTCAACGGCTACGCGCGCTGGCTGCCCCAGGACACCGACAGGTGGGCTCCACCTGTCGGGTCCTTCTCCTACCTCCAGCCAGAGAGGTGGCGATGGACGCCGGCGAGGCTGCCGTTGTCCTCGGGCCTAGCTAGGAATGGGAACGGGTTCCTCGTGCCTCCGCCTACCTGCTCGTGGTCGGGACGTCACCAGAGGTGGTCTGGGTCGCCGGCGACGAGGTGCTCGTGGCGGAAGGGTTTCGGGTTCGTGTTGAACTAGGGGCTAGGGGTATGGATTCGCTCGGGAGAGTTAGGGGAAACGTTCCTGGTGTCAAGGGGAGTCCAATGAGAGGTCGGGCAGTGCAGGAGCCGACGTGTAGCCAGAGATCGACCGGAGCTCTAAGGCGGAGGGGCCTCGGTCGATCTCGAGTACCGGGGCTCTGCGAGCTCGATTGGGTGGCTAGGGAGTGTCTACTGGTTGCGCTGAAGCTGCTTGGAGGGTGTTGGAGTGCCGGGGGGACCTATTTATAGGCCAACGACGGTGACCCGACTCGGGCGCGCCGGTGACTCACCGTGGCACGCGTGCAAGCACAATGAGGTGCTGGCCGCAAAATGACGGGTTCGGGACGTGGTTTTGGGCCTCCTGGTGCAACGGCCGCAGAGGGAAAGCGAGTGGGGACGAGCTGCAGCGACCGTGCATGCTCGGCCGCGTCGGGCGCGCACGGGCACGCGTCGCCTGAGCTCTTGCGCGAGGGGGGAGAGGGTCCCTGGGGTAGCTTTGCACTGAATGGTTGTCGGGGGAGCGCTTGGACACAACTGGGGAGGCTGGGACCGGCCGGAACGTCGGCCCCTTGCGGGTGGCTCTCTACAACGCGCCCAGAGCGCAGTTTTGGCATGCCACGGCATGCTGGCTCGCTCTGGGGCACTTGGGATGTGTCCTCCATGTCCTGAGTGTTGCTGGGAGTGTGCCTAGCCGTTGTGGTTTAGTGGGAGCTCGGGCTGGTCAAGGGAGCAAGGAACACTAGTGTTGCCAGTACTGCCCTGCAGCTCAAATTGGAGTTCTTGTCACTTGTGCTTGGAGTTGGGGAGGGGCTGATTGACTGGGTGTTCAGGGTGTTCTGGTTCTCTAACCCACCAAGTTTGGGGCCTTGACATTGGGTAAAACAGTGGCTAGGAAGGTTTTTACCTTCCTGTCAGTAGGTGTTCGACAGTGACTTGGGGTGCTTCCACACCACCACTGTAAATGAAACTTAACAGGTTTGGTCTTGGGGTAAAAATATAGGGTTCCACCAAATTTGAGCTCCATTGAACAAGTTTGGCTTTGCAAACTTGAAAATGTCTCAAAATGACCAGTAATGTCCTTTACAAAGGAAGTGTGGCCAAACAGAGTCTCACAAATCCCATTTTTGGTGTGGAGTCCTCATTTGGGGTGCTAAACACCTCTGCAAAGTTTTAGCTCTATTGGAGAAACTTTGCAATGTAGAGTTGTTCCAACTCTACTCTGGACAGAGAGGGTTTTGGGCTCTTTAAGTGCACTTCCCCACCTTGGATCAAGGTGAGATTTTAGGTGAGCACCTAATATGGTTTGGGAGGGCTCCTGTAATTTTATGGGAATTTACTGAGATAATTTCCTTTGGAAACATCTCAAAAGGCTAAAACAGACAGGAATTGTTTTCAGGGTTTTACTCAAATAATATTAATATAAATTAGGGTCGAAAATCTTATATATGTAAAATATATGTCCTTCTGAGCTTCCATGAATTTACTCAGAATTTTCTAAGGCAGGAAAGTAATTTTCCTTGTGGAAATATCATTACTGGCCTTAGAAATAGACATAGATATAAAATAGGAAAATAATATTTTAAATCACCAATTAATGTTTTTAATGAATGAAAATAATATTTGGATCAGATCACCAACTTTGGTTGGAAGTGTCACTTGGCTACATGAGCTAGTAGTGTATCCCAACATGATGAAGGTGATCTTGATATAAAGGAAAAAGGGTTTTTGAAGAGAGCAAAATAATAAGTTTTTCATGGGTTTGAGTCATCAAACAAGCAAGCATACACTCAAACAATGGCTGACATAGCACTCACAACATTATTTGAAAAAGTTTTAACAAGCCCTGATTTTTGCAACACAGAAAACTTGGGGTGAAAAACAGGGTGTGACAGACCTATCCCCCTTACAAGAATCTCGTCCCCGAGATTTCTAAGCTAAGCATTAAACAGCTCGGGAAATTCTGATCGGAGATAGTCTTCACGTTCCCATGTGGCTTCTGCTTCGGTATGGTTGCTCCACTGAACCTTGAAAAACTTGATGGTGCGGCTTCTGGTGCAACGCTCTGCTTCATCCAAAATGCGGATCGGTCTCTCGCGGTAGGTAAGGTCCGGTTGAAGGTCAATAGCTTGATGGTCAATGTCCTTGTAAAGATCGGGACGGTTCGGCACTTGCAAACACTTCCGGAGCTGTGACACGTGGAACACGTTGTGCACACCCGAAAGTTCAGGAGGTAGCTCCAACTGATAAGCTACTTCCCCGCGCCTTGTCGTGATCTTGAAGGGTCCAATGAACCTTGGAGCTAGCTTCCCCTTGACGTGGAAACGCTTGGTCCCCTTGAGAGGCGTGACTCGCAAGTACACCTGGTCTCCGGGAACAAACTCCACGTTTCTACGGCGAGGGTCCGCATAGCTCTTCTGCCTTGACTTAGCTGCCTCCAAGTTCTCTCGGACAAGCTGAACCTTGTCCCCGGCTTCCTGCAGTGCTTCTGGTCCGAAAACTAGTCCTTCACCGGTTTCGGACCAATTGAGCGGGGTGCGGCATTTCCGCCCATATAATGCTTCGAATGGGGCCATCTGAAGACTGCACTGGTAGCTGTTGTTGTAAGAGAACTCAGCAAATGGTAGGCAGTCTTCCCACTTGGCACCATGGGCCAAAACACAAGCGCGGAGCATGTCCTCAAGTATCTGGTTTACCCTCTCGGTCTGTCCGCCCGTCTGCGGGTGGAAAGCCGTACTGAAGGAGAGTTTGGTTCCGAGAGCTTCTTGAAACTTCTTCCAGAATCTTGAGGTGAACTGCATGCCGCGGTCGGACACGATCTCCTTGGGAACTCCATGGAGACTCACCACTCGATGAATGTACAGACTGGCCAGCTGGCTGCCATCGTAAGTGGTGTTAACGGGGATGAAATGGGCCACCGTGGTCAAATGATCAACTATGACCCAAATGGAGTTATGTCCTTATTTGACCGGGGCAACCCGGTGATGAAATCCATGCCGACTATATCCCACTTCCATTCCGGCACTTGAAGAGGTTGCAGTAATCCAGCGGGTCGCTGGTGTTCAGCCTTGACTCGCTGACATACATCGCATTTAGCGACATAGGAGCCAATTTCCCTCTTCATGCCATGCCACCAGAATCGTTCTCGAATGTCTTGGTACATCTTGGTACCACCTGGATGGATAGAGTACGGTGTGTCATGTGCCTCTTGCAGGATCAAGTCCTTAAGCTCGGCCTTGTTGGGTACGCATAAGCGCTTCCCGTACCACAATACTCCTTGCTCATCAATCAAGAATCCTGGGGCTTTGCCTTCTCGTACCTTCCTCTTGAGGCCTTCGATACTCTTGTGCCCCTTCTGGGCTTCCTTGATGTCGTCTACCAGGGTAGGCTTGACTTCGAGGTTGGCCAGGTACCATGGTTCGACTATCTCAAGTCCTAAGCCCTCCATCTCTTCACACAAGACGGGTAACCTTTCCTTGAGCGTGACATTCAAGGAGCCTGCCTTCGGGCTCAAGGCATTGGCTACCACGTTCGCCTTGCCGGGATGGTACTGAATGCTAAGGTCGTAATCCTTGATTAACTCAAGCCATCTCCGTTGTCTCATATTCAGCTCCCTCTGGGTGAAGATGTATTTCAGACTCTTGTGGTCTGTATATATCTCGCACCGCTTTCCCAGAAGGTAATGTCGCCACGTCTTCAGAGCATGCACTACAGCTGCTAGCTCGAGATCATGGGTGGCGTAGTTCTCCTCATGCGGTCGCAGTTGCCGTGACAAGTACGCCACGACCCTGCCATCTTGCATCAGGACTCCATCGAGCCCGGTTCCCGAGGCATCACAATATATCACGAATTCCTTGTTGATGTCCGGAGTAGCCAATACCGGGGCGGTAGTTAGCCTCTTCTTCAACTCCTAGAAGCTTGCTTCACACGCCGGTGTCCACTCGAACTTCCGGCCTTTCTTCAAGAGCTGAGTCATAGGTCGAGTGATGCTGGAGAATCCTTCGACAAACTTGCGGTAGTATCCCGCGAGCCCGAGGAAACTCCTAACATCCTTCACGTCCTTGGGTGATTCCCAGTTGGTCACTGTAGTAATCTTGGACTGATCTACGGCCAAACGGAGTGCCGTCAGGGTATGACCCAGAAATCCAACTTCTTTCAGCAAAAACTGACACTTGCTGAATTTGGCATAAAGTTGGTGCTCTCGAAGCTTTCCCAGAACTAGCCTCAGGTGTTGCTCATGCTCTTCTTCGGACTTGGAGAAGATTAGTATGTCATCGATGAACACGACGACAAACTTGTCCAAATATTCCATGAAGACCTTGTTCATGAGGTACATGAAGTAGGATGGGGCATTCGTCAAACCAAAGGGCATGACCGTGCATTCATATAGACCGTACCGGGTCACGAATGCAGTCTTGGGTATATCTTCGGGTCGGATCTTCAACTGGTAGTATCCCGATCGGAGATCGATCTTGGAAAATACCCTGGCCCCGTTTAACTGGTCAAATAGGTCTTCGATCTTGGGGAGTGGGTACTTTTTCTTAATTATGACTTCATTAAGGGAACAGTAGTCGACGCAGAGTCGAATGGTACCATCCTTCTTTGAAACAAACAGAACAGGTGATCCCCAAGGTGACGCACTCGGACGAATGAACCCTTTCCTGAGTTGCTCATCCAGCTGCTTCTTCAGCTCGGCCAACTCCTCGGAACCCATCCTATAAGGCTTTTTATAAATAGGCCTCGATCCGGGCATAAGCTCAATGATGAACTCAATGTCTCGGTCAGGAGGCATTCCGGGTAGCTCGTCAGGAAAGACGTCCGGGTATTCACAAACTATAGGCACTCGATCAAGCTCTACCTCGGAGAGACTGTTGACTCGAGGTGCGTGAGCCGATACTGGCTCGGAGACGAACTTGACCTTGACCCCTTGGTTGCTTATCATGGTGATGGCCCTGTTGGCACAGTCCAAAAGACTCTGGTGCTTGGCCAACCAATCCATACCGAGGATTACTTCCACACCTTGTGATTTAAGCACAATGAGGTCTGCCAAGAAACTCGTCCCATTGATAACTATCTCGACCCTTCTACATCCTAGGTTGGTCCTTAATACTGCTCTCGGGGTTTGGATTGCCATCTATCCGCGGAGTAAAGTGGGTTTTAAACCACATTTTCCCGCAAACCCTTGAGTAACAAAAGAATGTGAGGCACCACAATCAAACAACACAGTTGCTGGAGTTGAGTTGACGAGGAACGTACCCAGAATGCAGTTTGGGTCTTCCTGTGCTTCTTCTGCAGTGATGTGATTGATCCGGCCCCTACCATTGAACTGTTGGTTGCGGGGAGCTTGGTTCCTCCCTGGTGCACCTTGACCGGGGTTGGGTGCATTGGGACGCGGTGCGTCGGGCTTCTTGTTGGGGCACTTTGTGGAATAGTGCCCAGTCTGACCACACCCAAAGCAGGTGACTTGCCCCGGAGGGTTGGTCTTGACTCCACTGTTGTTCGGCGGTTTGACTACTGGCTTGACTTGCTGCTGAGGCTGATAATTCTGGCGGAACTCCGGGTACTTGTACTGTTGCTGCTGAAAGTTGGGTCTTGCAGGTGTTGACTGCCACGGTCTTGGTCTTGCGTTACCGGGTCCTCCACTGCCTATCAGTTTGCGCTTGCGGGTGTCGTCCATTGTACGACGCTTGTCTTCTAGCATAAGCGCTTTGTTAACCAACTCACTGAAAGTCTGGCAGTCGCAAACCACCAGCTGGTATTGCAGGGACTGCTGTAACCCTTCCATGAAGCGTTCCACCTTAGCGGCCTCAGTGTTAACATCTTCAGGCGCGTACCTCGACAAGAGATTAAACTTCTGCAGGTACTCCTTAACAGTTCCACTGCCTTGCCTCAAGGCTCGGAATTCCCGCTTCTTAATGGTCATCAGTCCAGGTGGAATGTGAGCCGCGCGAAATCCTTCCTTGAACATCTCCCACGTGATGACTTGCCCTGCCCGCATGATCTGGAATCCATCCCACCATGCCCTGGCGGTGCCTCCAAGACAGTAAGAAGCATAAAGGGCCTTCTCACGATCATCGGTGCACTTGACCAGCGCAAGGAGGTATTCAATGGTGCGAATCCCGTCATCGGCTTCCATGGGTTCAGTCGACTCCGTGAATATGGGGGGCGTAGTCCGCATGAACTCAGAAAGAGTAGAGCGACCACCGCCATACTCATTCCGCGGCGGGTAGTCCACCAGGACTTGGGTCAGCTGCTGGATAGCGGCATTGCTGTCTTGACGCTCCTCTCGAAGAGCTTGAAGGAAATGAGCCATCGTCAAGTTCTCAGGAGGAGGTGGTGGCGGAAGGTCTCTAGGCTGCTCGTGGTGACCTCCAGCGTGAGCTTCTCCTTCGGTTCCCTACGGCGTCCCTGAGGAGCCGGCGCCGGGGTTGCCGAAGGTGCTGTTGCGGGTTGCGTTCACCATCCTGTCATAGAAACAGACAGGTCAAAATGCCACCTTGCTCGGGAGTACAAGGATTTGCTCCTAGTAAGAGGGGGTCCAATACGTGCATGTGCCAAGTCTTTAAAACCAAAGTTTTTGACAAACTGGAAATTGCATTCATGACAACTAGGTGACGTAGTCACTTACAGGCTGCCCAAGGCAATAGGTGACTTACATCAAGCACACATACGCAAATTAAAAACGGATACATGGATACCCTATACTTGGGGTACTCCGAATCGCCTACGCGAAACCTACGCGGCGGACTGCTCGGTCTCAAAGGCGAAATCAGCAGGATCCTCATCTTCATCAACATCTTCTTCCTTTATAGGAGTGGAAGAAAGAATTCGTACATCTCGGCGTCTCTTGGGTGAGGCGGTGAAGATCTGAGTGTACTCTTCCGCTGTCAGGCGGCGACTCTGAAGAGGAACTGCCTGGATGGGTAACACACCACCCCTAGTGGCAACAGCTGCCCTCCCTTCAGGTGCACTTGCCTTCTTTACTTTGTGGTTCTGCATCTTCTCAGTGTGGAGTAGGCCTTTGACTTGATGTAGCTCCTGGTGAAGCTTGACTGATTCCTTAACCAGGAAGTGTGTCAGGATGTCTGACGAGAGACTGAAGTAGGTCTGAAACCTTAGTAGCATCCCATCCTCCGTGGCTGGGGTGAGTGTCTAGCTCCCATCCACTCCTTACTTAATGAAAGGTAGATGACGAGTGACAGACTCATTAGCCATCTCAGGGAGGATGCTGCGGAGTTGCACGAGCGCCTCTCGTGCAGCCGTCTCCACTGCCAACATCAGCTCTCCCATCTGTGGTCCTTCGAAGAACCAACTAGACGGGGAGTCATTAGCCTTCACTATCACGTCCACGTGATATTCCTTGGTGTCGGCGTTGACCCAGTGCTCGTGGTAGAGGAAGATGGGTGTGCGTCGTACGTGGCACTTCTCGAGACAATCCACCAAAAGTAGTGGAAAGCCGGTCTCCAGAAGCGTCTCAGGTACGGCAGCCATCTACAAGGCATAGGAGAGAAGTTAGGAGGTTGTATGTGCAAGAATCTTGTGCAAGGCTGGCGTCCTAACATTCTGGGTTAACGTCCTTTCTATCTAAGGATTCCTATAGTCAAGATGGCTCTGATACCAGTTCTGCGGGGACCCCGACTAGCAAGTCGAGTTCCCCGTGCCCAGTGACCCCAAGGATCAATGTTCACTGAACACAAATACTGAATAATAGAGTCTTACATCCAAGTACCGAATTATTACATCAAATTACCAGAAGGTCGGGTTCAAGAGCAAGGCCTAAAGCCAAATAAAATGGATACATCGAGTAGCGGAAACTCGTAAGGGCTAAGCGGTGCCCATGCCATCAAGCCTACACCGAAGGCATTCTGACTTGGAAGCGTCCTAGATCGCAGGTCCGTCTCCGACGGCGTACTCATCGCCAAACTCCGGTCCTTCCATGTCTGGTCAAAAACATAACCAGTGGCAAGCCAATGAGTGCTTTGAATGTACTCGCAAACAGCCCATGATATGAATATGATAAGGAATAACAGTAACAGTTATCTTTAGTGGAATGCAATGTGGTGGTATGATCAAGTATGTGCAACAAGTTAAAGAACTACTTTTGAAGAACAGGTTACAGATATTGACATATCTGTCAAGGGTTGAACCATCCGGGTTCACCCTATATGCCAAGTCATCGGACTTGTCATATCCTCAAGATATTAATGAGGGTTAAACCATCCGGGTTTACCCTATATGTCAAGTCACCGAACTTGATCATATTATTATCATGATTATAACAACACCTTTTTAACACCACGCACACACACTTGGTTTATGCGGAAACTCAGGACGTAGTTTAATCAGCACCACCCAACTGTCCTTGACCGTGGACACGGCTATTCGAATAGTTTACACTCTGCAGAGGTAGTACGCTGGACCCACGAGAAACGGAATACTTCTGTGTCATCCACGACTCGCGGTATATCACATATACCCGATGTAAGTACCCGATCATCATCTTTCCCCTGACGATACTAGACAAAGAGATCCACTCGATTGGTACCCAGCCCACATGTTGTACGTCTTGCGAGCACCGACTCTGGACTGTAACAACCATGCAGGGACCAATGGTGTGCCTGGAACTCATAATAATGGCATAGTCGTCCTACCTGGCACGACCCCATCACGAGAGTGACACTGATCACTCCCGCCACTAGTAATGTGGCTCTTTGCTAGCACCGACCAGAGTAATCAACAAAGCCCCGTCCCATAAAGGGGTATCGTGGTCGTACTGGTAAGGTTGGGATGGTCGACACATCATAAATCTAATCCATTTCCGAAACCATACTAACACCAAAATCACCGGTGCGTCACTTCACCAAAAGTGATCACCAACTCATCATCACCCTCGGGCATTAGTGGCACCCGACGGGGTTTTCATAAACTCTTTATTTAATTCATCATCATGCTTGTGATAATATGCTCTATCTTTACTTGTCAACATGGTATGACATGACCCTCACGGGGTATGGTCAAGCTCAATGCAGTGATACTACTCTACTAGTCAACATGACAGTAGCATGATCCTCGTAGATGGTAGGGTCAGCTCATCATGTTTGTGCTCCGAGGAGCCATGTGAATATCACTACTATCAATGCAAGTGCTTCGAAGAAGCCTCTGGTACCATCACATCAATGATGAACCGGCATCGTGATCACATGCAACGGAAAGTACTTGCTATTCTAGCATGCATCATTTTATTTAATTAAGTCATGGCAAAAGGGCATGCTTGCCTTGGTCAGCTAGGTATTTGGGGTCTTCGAGGTCTTCCGCTCCGGATCCTCCGTCACTCAGTAACTCTACCGTCGAGAAAGGAATAAATAAATACTGGTTCTCACTAAAACAGATCACAAAGTGCTTTTAAAAATGATGCAAGGCTTGAATAAATTCAGGATATTATTTTGAGAAATGTTTCTTATTGTTTTATTAGCTAAGCATATTTATTTAAAAGCAAACAGGAGCAAACTAGTGCTTTTTAATATCATTTTATTATATCAAAATAGTTTCTGTTTTTTGATAAATGTCAACTATTACAGAATCAAATACTACTCATTTTTAGAAAAATACTGGTAGAAGAATTATATTTTTCTACTGGCTAAATCTTTTTATAAAAATCATTTAGTTTGCTGGATTAAAACAAAGGAAAAAGGCCAGGGGAAACAGATCCAGCTGGCCGAGCCAGCAGGCCTAGCCACCAGGCGCGCGCGGGCCAGGTTCAAACCTGACCTGCGGGCCCATGGGGTCAGCGTCAGCGGCTGCGCGCGCTGGCTGCCCCAGGACACCGACAGGTGGGCTCCACCTGTCGGGTCCTTCTCCTACCTCCAGCCAGAGAGGTGGAGATGGACGCCGGCGAGGCTGTCGTTGTCCTCAGGCCTAGCTAGGAACGGGAACGGGTTCCTCATGCCTCCGCCTACCTGCTCGTGGTCGGGACGTCACCGGAGGTGGTCTGGGTCGCCGGCGACGAGGTGCTCATGGCAGAAGGGTTTCGGGTTCGTGTTGAACTAGGGGCTAGGGGTATGGATTCGCTCGGGAGAGTTAGGGGAAACGTTCCTGGTGTCAAGGGGAGTCCAATGAGAGGTCGGGCAGCGCAGGAGCCGACGTGTAGCCGGAGATCGACCGGAGCTCTGAGGCGAAGGGGCCTCGGTCGATCTCGAGTACCGGGGCTCTGCGTGCTCGATTGGGCGGCTAGGGAGTGTCTACTGGTTGCGCTGAAGCTGCTTGGAGGGTGCTGGAGTGCCGGGGGGACCTATTTATAGGCCAACGACGGTGACCCGACTCGGGCACGCCGGTGACTCACCGTGGCACGCGTGTAAGCACAATGAGGTGCTGGCCGCGAAACCACGAGTTCGGGACGTGGTTTTGGGCCTCCTGGTGCAACGGCCGTAGAGGGAAAGCGAGTGGGGACGAGATGCAGCGACCGAGCATGCTCGGCCGCGTCGGGCGCGCACGGGCACGCGTCGCTTGAGCTCTTGCGCGAGGGGGGAGAGGGTCCCTGGGGTAGCTTTGCACTGAATGGTTGTCGGGGGAGTGCTTGGACACAACTGGGGAGGCTGGGACCGGCCGGAGCGTCGGCCCCTTGTGGGTGGCTCTCTGCAGCGCGCCCAGAGCGCAGTTTTGGCATGCCATGGCATGCTGGCTCGCTCTAGGGCACTTGGGACGTGTCCTCCATGTCCTGAGTGTTGCTGGGAGTGTGCCTAGCCGTTGTGGTTTAGTGGGTGCTCGGGCTAGTCAAGGGAGCAAGGAACACTAGTGTTGCCAGTACTGCCCTGCAGCTCAAATTGGAGTTCTTGTCACTTGTGCTTGGAGTTGGGGAGGGGCTGATTGACTGGGTGTTCAGGGTGTTCTGGTGCTCTAACCCACCAAGTTTGGGGCCTTTACATTGGGTAAAACAGTGGCTAGGAAGGTTTTTACCTTCATGTCAATAGGTGTTCGACAGTGACTTGGGGTGCTTCCACACCACCACTGTAAATGAAACTTAACAGGTTTGGTCTTGGGGTAAAAATATGGGGTTCCACCAAATTTGAGCTCCATTGAAAAAGTTTGGCTTTGCAAACTTGAAAATGTCTCAAAATGACCAGTACTGTCCTTTACAAAGGAAGTGTGGCCAAACAGAGTCTCACAAATCCCATTTTTGGTGTGGAGTCCTCATTTGGGGTGTTAAACACCTCTGCAAAGTTGCACCTCTATTGGAGAAACTTTGCAATGTAGAGTTGTTCCAACTCTACTCTAGACAGAGAGGGTTTTGGGCTCTTTAAGTGCACTTACCCACCTTGGATCAAGGTGAGATTTTAGGTGAGCACCTAATATGGTTTGGGAGGGCTCCTGTAATTTTATGGGAATTTACTGAGATAATTTCCTTTGGAAACATCTCAAAAAGCTAAAACAGATAGGAATGGTTTTCAGGGTTTTACTCAAATAATATTAATATAAATTAGGGTTGAAAATCTTATATATGGAAAATATATGTCCTTCTGAGCTTCCATGAATTTACTCAGAATTTTCTAAGGCGGGAAAGTAATTTTCCTTGTGGAAATATCATTACTGGCCTTAGAAATAGACATAGATATAAAATAGGAAAATAATATTTTAAATCACCAATTAATGTTTTTAATGAATGAAAAATAATATTTGGATCACATCACCAACTTTGGTTGGAAGTGTCACTTGGCTACATGAGCTAGTAGTGTATCCCAACATGATGAAGGTGATCTTGATATAAAGGAAAAAGGGGTTTTGAAGAGAGCAAAATAATAAGTTTTTCATGGGTTTGAGTCATCAAACAAGCAAGCGTACACACAAACAATGGCTGACATAGCACTCACAACATTATTTGAAAAAGTTTTAACAAGCCCTGATTTTTGCAACGCAGAAAACTTGGCATGAAAAACACGGTGTGACACTTGGGCATCCCCAAGCTTGAGCTCTTTCCACTCTTTATCCCTTTGTCCATGAGAACATCACACAAAACTAGAAAACTTCACAACACAAAACTTAAACAGAAACTCGTGATATCATTAGCACAAGAAAACAAACTACCATGTCTTGAGGTACTGTAGAAATCTTGATTTCTATTTATATTGGTGTTAGATTACTGTATTCTCACTTTTCCATGGCTAGTACCCCCGATACTATCCATAGTTTCATCAAAACAAGCAACCAACACAACAAAAACAGAATCTGTCAAAAAACAGACTAGTCTGTAGCAAGCTGTATACTTCGTATACTTATGATACCTCAAAAATTCTGAAAACTTACGACAGCCTCGGAAAAAGGCATATCAACCAGCATCAAAAAGAATCAACTCAAAATCTTTTTCTGGATAAAAATGAAAAATAATTTCGTGAGCGAAAAGTTTCTGTCTTTTTCCAGCAGGATCAAACAACCAACACCAAACTAGTCATAAAGGTTTTGCTTGGCTCAAACACAAAAAGAAACACAAAAGACACAATCATAACAGAATTATGATGGTGTGGACGCAACAAAACAGAAATAAAAAAGCTAAATTCATTGGGTTGCCTCCCAACAAGCGATATTGTTTAACGCCCTTAGCTAGGCATAAGGTGATGGAATCACGTATCGTCGTCTTTGGTACTCAAACCATAAGTAGCCCTCATCATGGACTCATAAGGCAATCTTATTTTCTTTCTAGGAAAATGCTCCATGCCCTTCTTTAAAGGAAATTGAAACCTAATATTCCCTTCCTTCATATCGATGATAGCACCAATAGTCCTTAGGAAAGGTCTACCAAGAATGATAGGGCATGTAGGATTGCAATCAATATCAAGCACAATGAAATCCATGGGTACATAGTTCCTATTTGCAATAATAAGAACATCATTGATCCTTCCCATGGGTTTCTTGACAGTAGAGTCTGCAAGATGCAAATTAAGAGAGCACTCCTCAATCTCATTAAAGCCTAGAACATCACATAAAGACTTTGGAATCGTGGAAACACTAGCACCCAAATCACACAAAGCATTGCATTCATAGTTTTTGATTTTGATTTTGATAGTAGGTTCCCACTCATCATGAAGCTTTCTAGGAATAGAAACTTCCAACTCAAGTTTCTCTTCAAGAGATTTTATCATAGCATCGACGATATGATCGGTAAAGGCCTTGTTTTGGCTATAAGCGTGTGGAGAGGTTAGCATGGATTGCATCAAGGAAATGCATTCAATCAAAGAACAACTATCATAATTGAATTCCTTGAAATCCAAAGTAGTAGTTTCAGTACTACTCAAAGTTTTGATATCTTCTACTCCACTTTCAATGCTTTTAGCATCAAGATAGATGGACTCCGAATCATTGGGGCGTTTTTCAACCAAAGTGGATTCATATCCAGCCCCATCATCATTAGGTTTGACACTAGAAAACAAGGATTCAATGGGAGTCACACCAAGCACTTTAAGATCTTCGTGATTCTTATCACGAGAACACGCCTTTTTAAGCCACTCATGTCTAGCACGAATTTGGGCGGTTTTTTCTTTGCTCACATTCACGGAAACACGCATAGCTTTCAAAGTTTCATCCATATTGATCTTGGGAGGAGCACATCTAACTTTCAAAGCATCAATATCAATAGACATTCTATCAACGCTCCTAGCCAAATCATCAATTTTGAGTAGTTTTTCCTCTATGGACGCATTGAATATCTTTTGCGAGTTGATAAACTCTTTGATGTTACTCTCTAGATCAGAGGGTAATTTATTGTAATTTCCATGAGTATTGTTGTAGGAGTTGCCAAAGTTATTAGAGGGATTACTAGGAAAAGGCCTAGGAACATAGTTTCCTCTAAAAGCATTGTTGTTGCCAAAATTATTCCTACCAAAAAAATTAACGTCCAAGCTCGCATTCCTACTCTCAATCTAGGAAGACAAGGGCATATCATTAGGATCTAAAGGAGCACCTTTACTAGCAACCAATTTCATTAACTCATCCATCTTAGCACTCAATGAGTTAATTTCTTCTATAGTGTGTACCTTCTTACTAGTAGGTGACCTTTCAGTGTGACACTGAGAGTAGTTTGTCATGAAATTGTCTAGGAGTTTTGTGGCTTCTCCTAATGTGATTTCCATGAACGTTCCACCTGAGGCGGAGTCCAAGATATTTCTAGAAGCGAAATTCAAACCAACGTAGAAGATTTGTATAATCATCCAAAGACTCAAGCCATGAGAGGGACAATTTCGAATCATCAATTTCATTCTCTCCCAAGATTGTGCAACATGTTCATGATCAAGTTGCTTAAAATTCATGATATCATTACGGAGAGAGATAATCTTAGACGGCGGAAAATACTTGGATATATAAGCATCTTTGCACTTGTTCCAAGAATCAATACTATTTTTGGGCAAAGATGAAAACCAAGTTTTTTCTCGATCTCGCAACGAGAATGGAAAAAGCTTCAATTTAATCACATCATTATCCACATATTTCTTCTTTTGCATATCGCAAAGCTCAATGAAGGTATTAAGATGGGATGCGACATCTTCACTAGGAAGGCCGGAGAATTGCTCTTTCATAACAAGATTCAACAAAGCAGCATTGATTTCGTATGATTCGGCACTAGTGGCGGGAGCAATCGGAGTACTAATAAAATCATTATTATTAGTATTCGAGAAGTCACAAAGTTTGGTGTTTTCAGTCATGGTGACTTCAACAAGAAAACAAGTACACAAGCGAACAGAAAGCAAGCGAGAGAAAAGGGCGAACGAAAAAGGCAAATATTTTTGTAATTTTTTGTTTTTCGGAAGTGGGGGGGGAGGAAAATGAGAGGCAAACAAGTAAATGCAAGAGATGAGTTTGCGACACTTACTTGGATGAGCTTCACCTGGAATAATCCCCGGTGCCAGAAGTGGACACGTTGACGGGAGACTATTCTTGACTTGATCCTCCCCGGCAACGGCGCCAGAAATCCTTCTTTCTACCTCTTGAGCTTGCGTTGGTTTTTCCCTTGAAGAGGAAAGGGTGATGCAGCACAGTAGCAGTAAGTATTTCCTTCAGTTTTGAGAACCAAGGTATCAATCCAGTAGGAGAATCAAGCCAAGTGTCCATAGTACCTGCGCAAACACAAACAAGCTTGCACCTAACGCTATAAAGGGGTTGTCAATCCCTTCAAGATTGATTGCAAAGTGAGATCTGAAGGCGTAAAGTGCAACGAAGTAAAAGTGTAAGGCTGGAAATATGGTGTGAAGTAGACCCGGGGGCCATAGTGTTCACTAGAGGCTTCTCTCAAAATAGCAAATATTACGGTGGGTGAACAAATTACTATCAAGCAATTGATAGAACCGTGCAAAGTCATGGCGATATCTAAGGCAATGATCATACATATAGGCATCACATCTGAGGCAAGTAGACAAATACTGTCTACATCTACTACTATTACTCCACACATCGACCGCTATCCAACATGCATCTAGTGTATTGAGTTCATGACGAACAGAGTAATGCCTTAAGCAAGATGACATGATGTATAGGGATAAACTCAAACCAATGATGTAAACCCCATCTTTTTACCCTTGATGGCAACAACACGATGCATGCCTCGCTACCCCTTCTGTCACTGGGTGAGGTCACCGCACGGTATGAACCCAAAACCAAGCACTTCCCCCATTGCAAGAATCATAGATCAAGTTGGCCAAATAAAACCCACAACTCGAAGAGAATTATAAGGATATGAAATCATGCATATAAGAGATCAGAAGAAACTGAAATAAGATTCATAGATAATCTGATCATAAATCCACAATTCATCAGATTTCGACAAACACACCGCAAAAGAAGATTACATCGTATAGATCTCCATGAAGATCATGGAGAACTTTGTATTGAAGATCCAAGAGAGAGAAGAAGCCATCTAGTTACTAGCTATGGACCCGTAGGTCTATGGTGAACTACTCATGCATCATCGGAGAGGTCATGGTGTTGATGAAGAAGCCCTCCGTATCCGAATCCCCTCTCTCGCAGGGCACCAGAACATGCCCCAGATGGGATCTTGCGGAAACAGAAGCTTGCGGCGGCGGAAAAGTACTTTCGATGATCTCCTGATTTTTTATGGAATTTATGGGAATATATAGGCACAAAACCTAGGGCAGAGGAGGTCCAGGCGGCCCACAAGCCAGGGGGCGCGGCCTCCCCCCTGGCCGCGGCTAGGGGGCTTGTGGAGCCCCTGGGGACCCCTGCCTTGGCTCTCAAGTCTCCCGGTCTTCTTCTGTTACGGAAAAAATATTTTCGGGGATTTTATTCCGTTTGGACTCCGTTTCAAATTCTCCTCTGAAAGGCGTAAAAAACATGGAAAAAACAAGAACTAGCACTTGGCACTGAATTAATAAGTTAGTCCCAAAAAATATATAAAAGGCATGCAAAACATCCAAAGTTTGACAAGATAATAGCATGAAACCATCAAAATTTATAGATACGTTGGAGACGTATCACCGATCATCGGGCAAGTCCACCAAAGTCCATATTTTGTTCTCATACATGGATTCTATCTCAAATTTCATGGCCTCAAGCCATTTGTTGGAATCCAGGCCCGCCATCGCTTCCGCATAGTTTGAAGGTTCACTGTTGTCCGACAACACGATTTCCATGACAGTATTGTCGTACCACTCTGGTGAGGAACATACCCTTGTGGACCTTCGAGGTTCAATAGCAACTTGATCCAAAGTTTCATGATCATCATCATTAACTCCTTCTCTAGCCGGTGCAGGCACCTCAGAAACATCTTCTTGCGCTGCGCTACTCTCCGGTTCGAGAAGAGGTATAATTACCTCATCAAGTTCTATTTTCCTCCCACTTACTTCTTTCAAGAGAAACTCTTTCTCTAGAAAGGATCCGTTCTTGGCAACAAAGATTTTGCCTTCGGATCTAAGATAAGAGGTATACCCAATAGTTTCCTTAGATTATCCTATGAAGACGCATTTTTCCGCTTTGGGTTCGAGTTTCTCTGGTTGAAGTTTCTTCACATAAGCATCGCAGCCCCAAACTTTCAGAAACGACAGCTTAGGTTTCTTGCCAAACCATAATTCATACGATGTCGTCTCAACGGATTTAGACGGTGCCCTATTTAAAGTGAATGCGGCAGTTTCCAATGCATATCCCCAAAATGATAGCGGTAAATTGGTAAGAGACATCATAGATCATACCATATCCAATAGAGTTCGATTACGACGTTCAGAAACACCGTTACGCTGCGGTGTGCCACGCGGCACGAGTTGTGAAACAATTTCACATTTCCTTAGGTGTGTGCCAAACTCATGACTCAAATATTCTCCTCCACGATCAGATCGTAGAAACTTTATTTTCTTGTCACGTTGATTTTCCACCTCACTCTGAAATTCCTTGAACCTTTCAAAGGTTTCAGACTTGTGCTTCATTCAGTAGACATACCCATATCTACTTAAATCATCAGTGAGGGTGAGAACATAACGATAGCCACCGCGAGCTTCAACGCTCATTGGACTGCATACATCGGTATGTATAATTTCCAACATGTTGGTTGCTCGCTCCATTGTTCCGGAGAACGGAGTCTTGGTCATCCTGCCCATGAGGCACGGTTCGCATGTGTCAAGTGATTCAAAATCAAGTGACTCCAAAAGTCCATCTATATGGAGATTCTTCATGCACTTTACGCCGATATGACCAAGGCGGCAGTGCCACAAGTATGTGGGACTATCATTATCAACCTTACATCTTTTGGTACTCACACTATGAATATGTGTAACATCACGATCGAGATTAATCAAGAATAAACCATTGACCAGTGGGGCATGACCATAGAACATACCACTCATATAAATAGAACAACCATTATTCTCAGATTTAAATGAGTAGCCATCTTGCATCAAGCGAGATCCGATACAATGTTCATGCTCAAAGGTGGTACTAAATAACAATTATTAAGGTTTAAAACTAATCCCGAAGGTAGATGCACAGGTAGCGTGCCGACGGCGATCACATCGACCTTGGAACCATTCCCGACGTGCATCGTCACCTCATCCTTAGCCAGCCTACGCTTGTTCCGCAGTTCCTGCTTAGAGTTGCAAATGTGAGCAACAACACCGGTATAAAATACCCAGGAGCTACTATGAGCGCTGGTAAGGTACACATCAATAACAAGTATACCACATATACCTTTCACATTGTCGGCCTTCTTGTCCGCTAAGTACTTAGGGCAATTCTGCTTCTAGTGACCGGTTCCCTTGCAGTAATAGCACTCAGTCTCAGGCTTGGGCCATTTCTTTGGCTTCTTCCCGGCAACTGGTTTACCGGGCGCGGCAACTGCTTTGCCGTCTTTCTTGAAGTTCTTTTTACCTTTTCCTTTCATAAACTGGTGGTCTTATTCACCATCAACACTTTATGTTCTTTCTTGATTTCTACCTCCGCAGATTTCAGCATTGAATACAACTCAGGAATAGTCTTTTCCATCCCTTGCATGTTGCAATTCATCACAAAGCCTTTATAGTTAGGTGGAAGCGACTGGAGGATTCTGTCAATGACCGCATCATCCAGATGTTCAACTCCTAGCTGAGTCAAGCCGTTGTGCAACCCAGACATTCTGAGTATGTGCTCACTGACAGAACTATTCTCCTCCATCTTACAGCTAAAGAACTTGTCGGAGACTTCATATCTCTCGACCCGGGCAAGAGCTTGAAAAACAAGTTTCAGCTCCTCGAACATCTCATATGCTCCGTGTTTCTCAAAACGCCTTTGGAGCCCCGGTTCTAAACTGTAAAGCATGCCGCACTGAACCAGAGAGTAGTCATCACTCCGCGACTGCCAGACGTTCCTAACGTCCTGGTATGCCACGAGAATGGTAGGATCACCTAGGGGTGCATTAAGTACATATGCCTTCTTGGAAGTAGTGAGGATGCGTTTTAAGTTACGATCCCAATCCGCATAGTTGCTCCCATCATCTTTCAGCTTGGTTTTCTCTAGGAATGCGTTGAAGTTGAATGAGACATTTGCGTTGGCCATTGGATCAACAATATTTGTAAAGACAATTTTAGACTAAGTTCATGATAATTAAGTTCATCTAATCAAATTACTAATGAACTCTCATACATCACATATGTAACATCACATCCTTTTGGCCATATAACATCACATAGCATACCCTGCAAAAACAAGTTAGACGTCCTCTAATTGTTGTTGCAAGTTTTACGTGGCTGGTTAGGGTTTCTAGCAAGAACTTTTCTTACCTACATGACAGCCACAACGTTGATATGCCAATGATATTTACCCTTCATAAGGACCCTATTCGTCGAATCCGATCCGACTAAAGTGGGAGAGACAGACACCCGCTGGCCACCTTATGCAACAAGTGCATGTCTATCGTTGGAACCAGTCTCACGTAAGAGTACGTGTCAAGTCGGTCCGGGAAGCTTCATCCCACGATGCCACCGAATCAAGATAGGACTAGTACACTACATGAATTAGCTTATTTGCCGTCTCCCATCACAGACGGCAAAGAGTAATCCACTGACGGCAAAGAGTAATACACAGACAACAAAGAAAACTCATTTCGGCAAAAATTCTGCGTCAGCCTACGACGGCATTGTAGCTTCTTTGCTTTTCATAAGAGCAGTCGGCAAAGATGTCGAGACGGCAACCGACAGGCGTTGCCTCTGTTAGGGGCTAACAGAGGCTTTGTCATCTGCCTCCCCCTCTTCTTTGCCGTCTTCCTCCACCTCCACTCTTTGCCGTCAGCCTCCACCTCCTCCTTCCCCCCCTCCACTCTTTGTCGTCTGCCTACCCCTCCTCCCCCTCCTCTATGCCCTCTTCTTTGCCGTCTACCCCCCCTAGGAAGCAGACGTCAAAGAGACTATATGGCCAGCTGCTGCTGTCCAGGTTGCATAGCTGGGCGCCACGTGGCACCTTTGCCGTCAGCTGCCTGATGGCAAAGGCCTTTGCCATCAGCTGGCAGACGGCAAAGAGCCTATATTATCACATTTTTGTTTATTTTTTCTATTTCACAGCACATATATATATAATTCATAGCACATATATGATAAATAGGTCACAACACATATATGATATACATATAAAGCTCATCAATGCCATTTGTTCATCAACGTACATCCCATATATCAAAAGAACCAACACATACAAAGTTTCATCCATATATACATACATATAGTTGCACATATATTGTTCATCCATATATACATATACATATAGTTCCACTTTGTTCATCAACCCAAATAAAAACGGGAACTAAAGCACTCCAATGCCAGCTTCCATGCATGTAGTACATCCAATCTGCAAAATGGGAATAAGAAAGTCAGAAGAAGAAGAACAACAACATATATATGACAAATAAGCTAAATTGAAGAAAAAAGAGAAGAAGAAAGAAGAGAAGAAGGAGAAGAAAAAACAAGAATAAGGAGGAGGAGGAGGAGGAGGAGGAGGATGAGGAGAAGGAGAAGGAGAAGGAGGAGGAGAATAGGAGAAGAAGAAGGAGAAGAAGAGAATAAGAAGGAGGGAAGAAGAAGGAGAATAAGGAGGGCTCCTTCTCCTCCTTCTCCTTCTTCTCTTCTTCTTTTCCTCCTCCTTCTTCTCCTTCTCCTTCTCGTCTCTTTCTCTTCTTCTTTTTGTTCTTCCTTTTCATTTCTTCTCTTCTCCTCTTCTTGGAGCTAAATTAGCTAACTATGTCTTTTTGGAGCTAAATGGGCTAATTATGTCATTATAGAGGAAGCTAAGTATATAATATTAATGAGCTAACCAAGGTTCTTATGCCATTTTGAGCTTATAATGTCTTTTTGGAGCTAAATGGGCTAATTATGTCATTGTTAGGGGAATTAAGGCAAGGAGAATATGAAAGAGGAGAAGAAAGAGGAGGAGGATAAGAAGAAGAAGAAATCAAGAAGAAGGATGAGAAGGAGGAGGAGGAGAAGGACTAGAAGGCTACAAAAGGGGATGACTTTAACCCTAACCAGGGCTTTGGCTTCGACCACTTCTGCTTTCCTTTGCCTTCTCGCATGTTTTGTAACGGTCTTTGACATAGTGTCTCTTGATCGACTCTAGCCTTAGTATTATCCTTTGTCTTCCCAATCTATGTCGAACAATGTACCAAAAATAGCCTCTCCGATATTCTTTTCAGTGTGCATCATGTCGATATTGTGTGGAAGAAGGAGATCTTTGAAGTAAGGCAGATCCGAGAAGCATGGCTTATGAGTCCAGGTGTGTTTTGAATTATACCCCTTGAAATACCCTGGACGCTCTGGATCAGGCTCGAGGGCGTTTAACTGATCCAAGATCTGTTGGCCTGTCAACGCAGGTGGTGCCAAGTTTTTGACAACTTTACCTTTGGTAAAGTTCTTCTTCTCTTTTCTGAACTGATGGTCAGGATCGAGGAACTGTCTATGCAAGTCAAAGCAAGAATACTTCTGACCCTCCTGCAACCAATGAAACTAAAGAGCTGCCTTGCATTGGGGGCACGGGAACCTTCCATGCACACACCATCCAGAGAATAGTGCATACGCCGGCAAGTCATGCATAGAGTACATGTACCACACATGTATTTTGAAGTTTTGTTTTCTAGCGGCATCGTATGTCTTGACCCCATTATCCCAAGCTTCTTCCAATTCATCCTTAAGTGGTTGTAGGTACACATTCATATTCTTCCCCGGATAATTGGGCCCTGGAATTATCAACATCAGAAATATCTTCTTTCTTTGCATAATCTGGCCGGGGGGGGGAGATTGAGTGGAATGACAAATACAGGCCAACAACTATATTTGGTTGCCGTCATGCCGAAGGGATTAAAACCATATGTGGTGATGTAGACTCGAGCATTCCTTGGATTTGCCGCTTTATCCTGATGCAATCCATCAAAATGTTTCCACGCTTCCCCATCCGATGTGTGTACCACCATCTTATTCCCATCCGCATCTAGTTCGGTTCTTTTGCACAATTTGTGCCATGTCCTCTGTCTGGCTGTCTCTTCGACCATGAAAAGACGTTGAAGTCTTGGTACGATTGGCATATATCGAAGAACACTAACTGCGATTTTGGTCTGCCTCTTCTCACCCATACCGTTGTCTACCACAAGATACCCGCAAGACTCGCAATTGGGACAATAGTCCAAGTGTGCATACTGCTTCCTAAATAAGACACATCCTTTCTCACATGCATCTATCTTCTCATATGGCATCTTAAGTACACGAAGTATTTTGTCCGACTGGTACATTTTTGCAGGCATGACATGGCCTTTGGGTAGGAAGCGTCCAAATAGTGCCATCATCGCGTCGTAGCATTCTCTTCCCAAGTTGAACTGAGCCTTCAGAGCCATTACTTGTGCAATTGCATCCAGTTGACAGAGCTTAGTGTGCTCATGGAGAGGACGTTTTGAAGACTCCAACATTTCATAAAAGGCCTTTGCATATTCCTCCATCTCATCTTCCGAATCCCGAGCATCATCAAAGTCTTTCACCATGTCTTCAATCCCGGTACCATGCTCGTCGGTGCGACGACGGACCACCTCAGCTCTTGTGCGTTGTATAGACTCACCATGAAATGTCCACACCGTATAATTAGGCTTAAAACCCCTCCTGTGCAGGTGTTTAATCATTACAACCTCGGTCGTCTTTTTATAGTTGTCGCATCCAGGACAGGGGCAATAGTTTCTTTCCTAGCCATTTGCAAATGCGGCTTTCACAAATTCCTTTGTTTTTACAAACCATTCTTTCGTCATCTCTTTCTGACTAGGGTGACCGGTATACATCCACACACGATCACTCATCTTGCCTAGCTACTAAAGACAGAAGAAATATATCTATATATAATTTAGCATTCATATTCATCGGTTAATCAGGTTCACCATTTTTATTACGTCCAGGCAACCTACACGCTAATAGGTAAAGATAGGTCCTAATCCCACCCGAGTATGTGTAGATTGGGTTCGTTTTCCCATGCTCTGCTCCGGATCCAACGCAAAATTTCGGCAGCACCTCCGTGATGTTCTCCTGATACACGTCTCCGCAATAAACAGAGAGGATGTGCATCCGGAGAACAACAACGAGGCACTGACGAAATTCCGCATCGGATCCAGAGCATAGCATACGGGAAAGCAAACCCAATCTACACATACTCGGGCTGTCCATGGATAATATTGGACAATTCGAAAGGATGGCGGTTATAAATATGCAAAGACATGCATATTTATAGATGTTGCCCTTTTGAACGGGAGACGCATACTGGTCAGGCATACTGATAAATTAATTTAATTACCTAAATCTAGAAAGTTTCATCCGGAAACCAAGCGGGCGAGGAGGAGATGAAATTTGTACTGACCCACGAATGCAGGGGCGGAGCTCGTACAACGCATGGGGAGGTCTTCGCACAGCAGACCTCACAGCGACGAGACAACTATCACATGTAAATCCACCCGATCAACACAAATATTCTAATTATGTCTAATTATGTCATTTTTTAGGAAGACAAGCTAAGAATATAATATTCATGAGCTAACCAAGGTTTTTAGCTTATTATGTTATTTTGGAGGATAATTACCTAAACAAGCTAAAAAATAAGGAGGAGAGAAGAAGGAGAAGAAGGAGGGCTCCTTATCCTCCTCCTCCTTCTCCTTCTTCTTCTCTTCTTCTTCTTTTCATTTTTCCTCTTTCTTCTCTTCTTCTCCTCTTCTTCTTCTTCTTCTTCCTCTTATTTCTATTTCTATTTTTCTTTATCCTCTTCTTCTACTTATTCTTTTTTTCTCTTCTTCTCCTTCTTTTTTTTATTCTCTTCTTCCCTTCTTCTCTTCTTATCTTCTTCCCTTCTTCTTCCTCTTCTTTCTATTAAGCTAACTAACTAGTGGCAGATGGTCTTTATATGAAAAGCTAAGAATATAGGGCTCATCAACCGGTACACCGACTACTACAACAACTACAATAATTCAACAACAACTACTACAACAACTACAATAACAACAACAACAACAACAACTACTACTACTACTACAATAACAAGAACAACTACTACAACAACAATAAAAAATCAACTTTGTAGCTATCATCTAATTCCAAAAAACTAAATACCAAACAATAAAAAATCAACTTTCCCGTGCGGGGGGTGGGGGTGGGGGCTCACCGGGAGGGGTGGCTGTGGCGTCGTGGGTGGCGGGGCCGGGGGTGGCTGGGCGGCGCCGGGGGCGCCAGGAGCGGCGGCGTGACGGTGGTGGCTCAGGTGGGCGTCGGGGAGAGGTGGGGCAGCTGCGCCAGGGGGCTGTGGGGCATCGGGGCGGCGACGAGGCCGATGGGGCGGCAGCGGCGGGGCTGTGAGGCACCAGGGCGGCGCCAGGGGCGACAGGGGCGGCGGCACGACGGTGGTGGCGGCGGTGGGCATCGGGGAGAGGAGTGGGAGAGAGAGGGGCAGGGTGTGGACCCGTTACACAGTGGGTGAGAGAGAGAGGGGCGGGGTGGAGCCGTTACACACGGAGTTAGCTCTTTGCCGTTTGCCTCCGGACTCTTTGTCGTCCGCTAGCAGACGGCAAAGAAGGGACTCTAGTTTGACCTAACGTCCCCGCGGTCAGGTGGGCCCCACCTATATATTTGCCGTCTGCTGTGCGACTCTTTGCTGTCTGCGGCTGACGGCAAAGATGTGACTGATGGCAAAGACATTCTATGCCATCAGCTAGTTCTGTGCCGTCTGCTTTGTGGCAGCTGACGGCAAAGACACTCTTTGCCGTCAGCTAGCAGACGGCAAAGATATGGCAGACGGCAAAAAACTGATTTCCAGTAGTGGTAACGACAAGCAATTGTCAAAATCAGCGCCTAGAACTTTTGTGTTCTACTCGTGCATAGAATCTACGCATTGAACCTTGGCTCGGATGCCACTGTTGGGGAACGTAGTAATTTCAAAATTTTCCTACGCCATACAAGGATCTATCTATGGAGAAACAAGCAACGAGCAAAGGGGTAGAGCATCTTCATACCTTTTAAGATCGCTAAGAAGAAGCATTGCTAGAACGCAGTTGATGGAGTCGTACTCGCAGCGATTCAGATCGTGGTGGATTCCGATCTATGCACCGAAAAACGGTGCCTCTGCATTCACCACACGTGGAGCCCGGTGATGTCTCCAACACCTTGATCCAGCAAGGAGGGAGGAGAGGTTGAGGGAGAGCTCCGGCCGCACAACGGCGTGGTGACAGTGGAGCTGCGTGGTACTCCAACAGGGCTTCGCCAAGCACTACGGAGGAGGACGATGAGGAGGTGTAGGGCTGCGCCAAGAGAGAGGCAATTGTTGTCTCAAATCATCCCAAAACCCTCACTATATATAGGAGGAGAGGGAGGAGGGTGCCCACTCTTTAGGGTTTCTCACCCTAAGGGTGCTACAGCCCTAGATGGCTTTGGGCGACGTCCAAGGTGGTAGAGGCGCCCTAGGGTGGGCCTTGAGGCCCAAGGTGGCCTCCCCACACCTAGGGTTTTGCCGCCTCCACCCATTGCTGCGCCTTAGGCTAATTTTTGGAGGCGCACCAGCCCACTTAGGGGTTGGTTCCCACCCACTTTTGGCCCATGTAGCAGCTTGGGCCTGGTGACCCTTGCCGGTGGACCCCCGGAACCCTTCCGGTGGTCCTGGTACATTACCTGTGTTGCCTGAAACACTTCCAGTGACCAAATCCTCACTTCCTATATATGAATCTTTACCTCCACACCATTCCGGAACTCCTCGTGACATCCGGGATCTCATATGGGACTCTGAACAACCTTCGGTAACCACGTTAACTATTCCCCTATAACCCTAGCATCATCGAACATTAAGTGTGTAAACCCTACGGGTTCGGGAAGCATGCAGACATGACCAAGACACCTCTCCGGTCAATAACCAACAGCAGGGTATGGATATCCATGTTGGTTCCCACATGTTCCATGATGATCTCATCGGCTCAACCACGATGTCGGGGATTCGATCAATCCCGTATGCAATTCCCTTTGTCTACCAGTATGATACTTGCCCAAGATTCGATCGTCGGTATCCTTATACCTTGTTCAATCTCGTTGCCGGCAAGTCTCTTTACTCATTCCGTAACACATCATCCCGTGGCTAACTCCTTAGTCACATTGAGCTCATTATGATGATGGATTACCGAGTGGGCCCAGACATACCTCTCTGTCACACGGAGTGAGAAATCCCAGTCTCGATTCGTACAACCCAACAAACACTTTCAGAGATACCTGTAGTGCACCTTTATAATCACCCAGTTACATTGTGACATTTGATACACCCAAAGCACTCCTATAGTATCCGGGAGTTGCACAATCTCATGGTCTAAGGAAATGATACTTGACATTAGAAAAGCTTTAGTAAACGAACAACACGATCTAGTGCTATGCTTAGGATTGGGTCTTGTCCATCACATCATTCCCCAATGATGTGATCCCGTTATCAATGACATCCAATGTCCATGATCAGGAAACCATGATCATCTATTGATAAACGAGCTAGCCAACTAGAGGCTCACTAGGGACACATTGTGATCTATATATTCACGCATGTATTAATAGACAATTATCATGAACCAGGAAATATAATAATAACCATGTTATTATTGCCTCCAGGGCATATTTCCAACGCCATATCCACGGGCTTCTATAGAAGCCTTTGTCGATGCTCTCTTGTCCACTCCATCATCATCTATCGGAGGAGATCGTACCCAGAGAGAGGATTAGTTCTAGACCTTCGAACTTTTTGGTTACTTGTTGCCAAAGCGGGAGAAGTGTATAGATCATATAGGGCTTCGATAGAGAGAGCTTTGCATTTTATTTGCTCTCATTTGGTTTTTCAAACTTTTGATCTTTTGGATGACTTTATCCGTTTAGAGGAGTGTTTGGTCATATGCTTTGATTTGTTGATGCTACCACGTTATGAGCCTTGAGCTATCTACATGATGATCATTCACTTACTTGTTTGGTGTTATGTGCATTACTATTCAATCATATCATTTATGTGCACCACCATGTTGTATGTGACATGGAAGAGTAACCCATGATCCTAATCGATTGTGCATTCGCATTCAAAACGCAAATTTGAAATAATGCACAAATTTAGGGGGAGCTCTTGCTTTTCACATAACTCTCAAAGCGTCGATGCTAATCATTGATTATATCTTTTGTCGAAGCTTTGATCTATATGTTTTCATCAATTGCCAAAAAGGGGGAGATTGAAAGCACAATTGCTCCCTAGGGTGGTTTTGATAATTGATCACAACATATGCATCATTGGACTAATGAGTTTATTCAAGTATATTTCAGAAAAGTTCAAAGATGCCTTGGCTATAGGATTGTAAGGAGATGTTCCTTGATGCAAGGAAGGAATAGGATTGGCTCAAGCTTCAAGCAAGAAGACTCTACTTTTTTACATTTGTGAGAAATCACTTTGAGTCCATAGGAAAGCCAATACTATTAAAAGGGGGTGAGGTATTTTGATGAATTGGTTGCTCAAGTGCTTAGAGGTAACCACCAAAAATACTCACCTATTCTCCCACAAAATATCTCTGTCCAAAGCCAAACCAGCAAAATTAATGCCACCAACAATATCCATGCGGCCCTACCGATTTTACACTTGACACATCCTTTGCCAAACCCTACCATCTCGGTACCACCAACTTTCACATTGGTGCCACCGAGATTCACTGACCAACTTTCTGTTGAGAAGATTTCAAGAATCGGAATTTCTGAGTTTAAAATTGGTCTCACCAAGATTTGGAAGCTGGTCTAGGTCATCGTATCGGTACCACCGAGATTCATATATCGGTCTCATCGAGAATTCAAAAGTTGCCACATTTAGTGCAACTCGGTACCACCGAGATTCTTTTCGGTGTCACCAGTTGGACAATAATGTTGTCACGGTTGGATTTTGGGGAATGCATATATATACCCCTCCGCCTACCTCTCATTCGTAGAGGAAGCACTCAGAACACACTTACACTTGCCAAATATATTTTTCTGAGAGAGAGCCACCTACTCATGTGTTGAGATCAAGAGATTCCATTCCAACCATTTGAACCTTGATTTCTAGCCTCCCCAAGTTGCTTTCCACAAGATCAATCTCTCCTACCCATGCCAAATCTGTGAGAGAGTGATTGAGTGTTGAGGAGACTATCTTTTGAAGCATAAGAGCAAGGAATTCATCGTTCTACCGCATCTGTTACCTATTGGAGGGCGGTGTCTCCTAGATTGGTTAGGTGTCGCTTGGGAGCCTCCTACTTTGTGTTGTGGATTTGAACCAAGACGTTTGTAAGGGCAAGGAGATCGCCTACTTCATGAAGATCTACCCTGAGTGAGGCTAGTCCTGTGTGGATGAAATCTGTGGTGGAGTAGACAAGGCCGCTTCTTCGTGGACCCCTTGTGGGTGGAGCCCTCCATGGACTCTTGAATCTGTTACACTCCATGGGTTGAAGTCTCCACTAACATGGATGTACGATAGCACCACTTATTGGAACCCTGCCAAAAAATCACCATGTCAACCTTTGCGTTTGATCTCCCTACCTTACCCTCTACTTTACATTTGCATGTCTGACTTTCCGCTGCTATACTCTTTGATGTGCATGTGTAGGGTGAACTTGACTAGTCATAATTGCTAAAGCTAGCCCACAACTAAAATTGGAAAAAGTCTAAGTTTTTATCTTGTCAAGTAGTCTAATGACCCCCCCCCCCCCTCTAGACATACTTTCGGTCCTACAACTGGTCATCCCATACTCATGAGTGTGGATCAATTATATCTTGTACTTTATTCAGGATCATATGACCTCTTGGTGTGAGGATTTTCCCATCTCGACATCTTGGAATCCATTTATCATCCCAAATACTAATATTTGATCCATTACCCGCTCTCCAAAAGTGGCCTCTAATAAAGGTATGAAGTCCCGCAACGATACTCTGCCATGTGAAAGTAGAACCTTTCTTGTTACCAGCTTTTAGTAGGTTGCCATCTAGATAGTATTTTGATCTCAACACGGTTGGGGAACGTCGCATGGGAAACAAAAAATTTCCTACACGCACGAAGACCTATCATGGTGATGTCCATCTACCAGGGGGATTTCAGATCTATGTACCCTTGTAGATCGCACAGCAGAAGCGTTAGTAAACGCGGTTGATGTAGTGGAACATCCTCACGTCCCTCGATCCGCCCCGCGAACAGTCCCATGAACCGTCCCACGATCCGTCCCACGATCCGCTCCGATCTAGTGTCAAATGGACGGCACCTCCGCGTTCAGCACACGTACAACTCGACGATGATCTCGGCCTTGTTGATCCAGCAAGAGAGACGGAGAGGTAGATGAGTTCTTCGGCAGCGTGACGGCGCTCCGGAGGTTGGTGGTGATCTAATCTCAACATGGCTCCGCCCGAGCTCCGCAGAAACACGATCTAGAGGAAAAACCGTGGAGGTATGTGGTCGGGCTGCCGTGGCAAAGTTGTCTCAAATCAGCCCTAAAACCTCCGTATATATAGGTGGGAGGGGAGGGGCCTTGCCTTCGGGCTCAAGGAGCCCCAAGGGGTTCGGCCGAACCAAGGGGGAAGTCCTCCCCTTCCAATCCTAGTCCAACTAGGATTGGAAGGTGGAGTCCTTCTCCACTTTCCCACTTCCCCTTTTTCTCTTTGATTTTTCTTTCTCCTACGCATAGGGCTTCTTGGGCTGTTCCACCAGCCCACTAAGGGCTGGTGTGGCACCCCTAAGGACTATGGGCTTCCCCCGAGTGGGCTTGCCCCCTCCCGGTGAACATCCAGAACCCATTCGTCACTCCCGGTACATTCCCAAGAATGCGGAAAACTTTCCAGTAATCAAATGAGGTCATCCTATATATCAATCTTCGTCTCCGGACCATTCTGGAAACCCTCGTGATCTCCGTGATCTCATCCGGGACTCCGAACAACATTCGGTAACCAACCATATAACTCAAATACGCATAAAACAACGCCGAACCTTAAGTGTGTAGACCCTGCGGGTTCAAGAACTATGTAGACATGACCCGAGGGACTCCTCGGCCAATATCCAATAGTGGGACCTGCATGCCCATATTGGATCCTACATATTCTACGAAGATCTTATCATTTGAACCTCAGTGCCAAGGATTCATATAATCCCGTATGTCATTCCCTTTGTCCTTCGGTATGTTACTTGCCCGAGATTCGATCGTCAGTATCCGCATACCTATTTCAATCTCGTTTACCGGCAAGTCTCTTTACTTGTCCCGTAATACAAGATCCCGTGACTTACACTAAGTCACATTGCTTGCAAGGCTTGTGTGTGATGTTGTATTACCAAGTGGGCCCCGACATACCTCTCCGTCACACGGAATGACAAATCCCAGTCTTGATCCATACTAACTTAACGGACACCTTCGGAGATACCTGTAGAGCATCCTTATAGTCACCCAGTTACGTTGTGACGTTTGATACACACAAAGCATTCCTCCGGTGCCAGTGAGTTATATGATCTCATGGTCATAGGAATAAATACTTGACACGCAGAAAACAGTAGCAACAAAATGACACGATCAACATGCTACGTCTATTAGTTTGGGTCAAGTCCATCACATGATTCTCATAATGATGTGATCCCGTTATCAAGTGACAACACTTGCCTATGGTCAGGAAACCTTGACCATTTTTTATCAACGAGCTAGTCAACTAGAGGCTTACTAGGGACAGTGTTTTGTCTATGTATCCACACAAGTATTGTGTTTCCAATCAATACAATTACAGCATGGACAATAAACGATTACCATGAACAAAAGAATATAATAATAACTAATTTATTATTGCATCTAGCGTATATTTCCAACAGTCTCCCACTTGCACTAGAGTCAATAATCTAGTTCACATCACCATGTGATTTCAACGAATCCAACACCCATATAGTTTTGAGGTCTCATCACGTCTTGCTCGTGAGAGAGGTTTTAGTCAACGGTTCTGAAACTTTCAGATCCATGTGTTATTTACAAATCTTTATGTCATCTCATAGATGCTGCTACTATGTGCTATTCGGAAATACTCCAAATATCTACTCTATTATATGAATCCATTTCACTACTCATAGTTATTCGGATTAGTGTCAAAGCTTGCATCGACGTAACCCTTTACGACGAACTCTTTAACTACCTCCATAATCGAGAAAAGTTCCTTAGTCCATTAGTTACTGAGGATAACTTTGACCGTTGCTAGTGATTCAATCATGGATCACTTTTTGTACCTCTCAATAGACTTGAGGCAAGGCACACACCAGGTGCGGTACTCAGCATGGAATACTTCAGATTCTACGGCTAAGGCATAGAAGAAGACCTTCGTCTATTCTATTTATTCTTCTGGGGTCAGGTTTTGAGTCTTACTCTAATTCACACCTTACAACACAACCAAGAACTCCTTCTTTGTTGATCCTCTTGAACTCCTTCAAAAACTTGTCAAGGCATGCATCTTGTTGAAACTTCTATTAAGTGTTTCGATCTATCTCCGTAGATCTTGATGCTCAACGTTCAAGTAGCACAATCCAGATATTCCTTTGAAAAACTCCTTTCAAACAACCTTTCATGCTTTACAGAAATTCTACATTACTTATGATCCACAATATGTCAACCACGTATACTTATCAGAAATTCTATAGTGCTCCCACTCACTTCTTTGGAAATACAAGTTTCTCACAAACCTTGTACAAACCCAAAATCTTTGATCATCTCATCAAAGTGTATATTCCAACTCCGAGTTGCTTGCACCAGTCCATTGAAGGATCGCTGGAGCTTGCATACTTGTTAGTATCTTTAAGATCGACAAAACCTTCTGGTTGTATCACATAAATTTTTTCCTCAAGGAAAACATCGAGGAAACAATGTTTTGACATCCTATGTGCAATTATTCGTAAACAATGCAGCAACTACTGACATAATTCTAACAGACTTTTATCATCGCTACGAGTGAGAAAGTTTCATCATTGTCAACTATTTGATCTTGTCGAAAACATCTTTGCGACAAGTCGAGCTTTTCTTAATAGTGAATTATCACCATCATCGTCTGTCTTCCTTTTAAAGATCCATCTTTACTTAATAGTCCTACGACCATCAGGCAGTTCTTCCAAAGTCTATAATTTGTTCTCACACATGGATTATCTCTCGGATTTCATGGCCTCCAGCCATTTGTCGGAATCCGGGCCCACCATTGCTTCTCCATAACTCGTAGGTTCATTGTTGCTCAACAACATGACCTCCAAGACAGGGTTACCATACCACTCTGTAGTAGTACGCGACCTTTGTCGACCTACGAGGTTTGTAGTAACTTGATCCAAAGTTCTAAAGATCACTATCATTAGCTTCCACTTCAATTGGTGTAGGCGCCACAGGAACAACTTCCTGCGCCCTGCTACACACTGGTTGAAGTGATGGTTCAGTAACCTCATCAAGTTCCACCACTCTCCCACTCAATTCTTTCGAGAGAAACCTTTCCTCGAGAAAGGATCCGCTTCTAGAAACAAACACTTTGTTTCTGGATCTGAGATAGGAGATGTATCCAACTGTTTTGGATATCCTATGAAGATGCTTTCATCCGCTTTGGGTTCGAGCTTATCAGACTGAAACCTTTTTCACATGAGCATCGCAGCCCCAAACTTTCAAGAAACGATAGCTTAGATTTCTCTAAACCTCAGTCTATACTGTGTCATCTCAACGGAAATACGCGGTGCCCTATTTAAAGTGAATGCGGTTGTCTCTAATGCATAACCCATAAACGATAGTGGTAATTCGATAAGAGACATCATAGTATGCACCATATCAAATAGGGCGTGGCTATGACATTCAGACACATCATCACACTATGGTGTTCCAGGTGGCATGAACTGCGAAACAATTTCCACATTGTCTTATCTGCGTACCAAAACTTGTAACTCAGATATTCATCTCTATGATCATATCGTAGACTGTTTATCCTCTTGTCACGACGATCTTCACTCTAAAATAGCTTTGAACTATTCAACATTTCAGACTTGTGATTCATCAAGTAAATACTCCTGTATCTACTCAAATCGTCAGTGAAGTAAGAACATAACGATATCCACTGCGTGCCTTAGCACTCATTGGACTGCACACATCAAAAATGTATTATTCCCAACAAGTTACTCTCTTGTTTCATGTGGCATGTTTTGCATGTCTCAAGTGATTCAAAATCAAGCGAGTCCAAATGATCCATCTCTCATGGAGTTTCTTCATGCATTTATACCAACAGGTATGGTTTGCATGTCTCAAACGTTTCAAAAATGAGTGAGTACAAAGATCCATCAGCATGGAGCTTCTACATGCATTTTATACCAACATGACTCAAGTGGCAGCGCCACAACTAAGTGGCACTATCATTATTACTTTATATCTTTTGGCACTAATATTATGAACATGTGTAACACTACGATCGAGATTCAATAAACCATTGAGGGTAATTACTCAAGCAAATAGAACAACTATTATTCTCTTTAAATGAATAATCGTATTGCAATAAACACGATCCAATCATGTTCATGCTCAATGCAAACACCAACTAACAATTATTTAGGTTTTACCACCAATCCCGATGATAGAGGGAGCGTGCGACGTTTGATCACATCAACCTTGGAAACACTTCCAACACTTACCGTCACCTCGCCTTTAGCTAGTCTCCGTTTATACCGTAGCTTTCATTTCGTGTTACTAATCACTTAGCAACCGAACCGTTATCCAATACCCTCACGCTACTAGGAATACTAGTAAAGTACACATCAACATCAAGTATATCAAATATACTTCTTTCGACTTTGCCAGCCTTCTTATCTACCAAGTATCTAGAGTTGCTCCGCCTCAGTGACCGTTCCTCTCATAACAGAAGCACTTAGTCTCGGGCTTGGGTTTAATCTTGGGTCTCTTCATTAGTGCAGCAACTGTTTTGCCGTTTCACGAAGTGTCCCTTCTGGCCCTTGCCTTTCTCGAAACTTAGTGGTTTTACCAACCATCAACTATTGATGCTCCTTCTTGATTTCTACTTTCGCAGTGTCAAACATTGTGAATCGCTCAAGGATCATTGTATATATCCTTGATATGTTATAGTTCATCACGAAGCTATCACAGCTTGGTGGTAGTGAATTTGGAGAACCATCACTATCTCATCTGGAAGATTAACTCCCACTTGATTCAAGTGACTGTCGTACTCAGACAATCTAAGCACACGCTCAACGATTGAGCTTTTCTCCTTTAATTCGTGGACAAAGAATCTTTTCTGAGGTCTCATACCTCTTAACAAGGGCACAAGCATGAAATCACAATTTCATCTCTTTAGAACATCTCTTATGTTCCGTGACGTTTCAAAACATCTTTGGCGCCTTGCTTCTAAGCCATTAAGTATTTTGCACCGAACTATCGCGTAGTCATGAGAAACGTGTATGTCGGATGTTCACAACATCCACAGACGACACTCGAGGTGCAGCACACTAAGTGGTGCATTAAGGACATAATCCTTCTGCGCAGCAACGAGGACAATCCTCAGTTTTACAGACTCGGTCCGCAAAGTTTGCTACTATCAACTTTCAACTAAATTTTCTCTAGGAACGTGTAAAAACAGTAGAGCTATAGCGCAAGCTACATCGTAATTCGCAAAGACCATTAGACTATGTTCATGACAATTAGTTCAATTAATCATATTACTTAAGAACTCCCACTCAAAAGTACATCTCTCTAGTCATTTGAGTGGTACATGATCCAAATCCATTATATCAAGTCCGATCATCACGTGAGTCGAGAATAGTTTCAGTGGTAAGCATCTCTATGCTAATCATATGAACTATACGATTCATGCTCGACCTTTCGGTCTCATGTGTTCCGAGGCCATGTCTACACATGCTAGGCTCGTCAAGTTTAACCCGAGTGTTCCGCTCGTGCAACTGTTTTGCACCCGTTGTATGTGAACGTTGAGTCTATCACACCCGATCATCACGTGGTGTCTCGAAACGAAGAACTGTCGCAATGGTGCACAGTCGGGGAGAACACAATTTGAGCTTGAAATTTTAGTGAGAGATCACCTCATAATGCTACCGTCATTCTAAGCAAGATAAGGTGCATAAAGGATTAACATCACATGCAATTCATAAGTGACACGATATGGCCATCATCATGTGCTTCTTGATATCCATCACCAAAGCACCGGCACGATCTTCTTGTCACCGGCGTCACACCATGATCTCCATCATCATGATCTCCATCAACATGTCCTCATCGGGGTTGTCGTTCTACTCATGCTATTACTACTAAAGCTACGTCCTAGCAATACAGTAAACGCATATGCAAGCACAAACGTTAGTTTAAAGACAACCCTATGGCTCCTGCCGGTTCCCGTACCATCGACGTGCAAGTCGATATTAACTATTACAAAATGATCATCTCATAGATCCAATATATCATACCACGTCGTTGGCCATATCACATCACAATCATACCCTACAAAAACAAGTTAGACGTCGTCTAATTGTTGTTGCATGTTTTACGTGGTGACCATGGGTATCTAGTAGGATCGCATCTTACTTACGCAAACACCACAACGGAGATATATGAATTGCTATTTAACCTCATCCAAGGACCTCCTCGATCAAATCCGATTCAACTAAAGTTGGAGAAACCGACACTCACCGGTCATCTTTGAGCAACGGAGTTGCTCGTAGCGATGAAACCAGTCTCTCGTAAGCGTACGAGTAATGTCGGTCTGAGCCGCTTCGATCCAACAATACCGCGGAATCAAGAAAAGACTAAGGAGGGCAGCAAATCGCACATCACCGCCCACAAAAACTTTTGTGTTCTACTCGAGATAACATCTACGCATGAATCTAGCTCATGATGCCACTGTTGGGGAATGTCGCATGGGAAACAAAAAACTTCCTACACGCACGAAGACCTATCATGGTGATGTCCATCTACGAGGGGGATTTCAGATCTACGTACCCTTGTAGATCGCACAGCAGAAGCGTTAGTAAATGTGGTTGATGTAGTGGAACATCATCACGTCCCTCGATCCGTCCCACGATCCGTCCCATGAACCGTCCCGCGATCCGTCCCACGATCCGCTCCAATCTAGTGCCGAACGGACGGCACCTCTGCGTTCAGCACACGTACAGCTCGACGATGATCTCGGCCTTCTTGATCCAGCAAGAGAGACAGAGAGGTAGATGAGTTCTCCGGCAGCGTGGCGGCACTCCGGAGGTTGGTGGTGATCTAATCTCAGCAGGGCTCCGCCCGAGCTCCACAGAAACGTGATCTAGAGGAAAAACCATGGAGGTATGTGGTCGGGCTGTCGTGGCAAAGTTGTCTCAAATCAGCCCTAAAACCTCCGTATATATAGGTGGGAGGGGAGGGGCCTTGCCTTCGGGCTCAAGGAGCCCCAAGGGGTTCGGCCGAACCAAGGGGGAAGTCCTCCCCTTCCAATCCTAGTCCAACTAGGATTGGAAGGTGGAGTCCTTCTCCACTTTCCCACTTCTCCTTTTTTTCTCTTTGATTTTTGTTTCTCCTGCACATAGGGCTTCTTGGGCTGTCCCACCAGCCCACTAAGGGCTGGTGTGGCACCCCTAAGGCCTATGGGCTTCACCCGGGTGGGCTTGCCCCCTCCCGGTGAACATCCGGAACCCATTCGTCACTCCCGGTACATTCCCGGTAATGCCGAAAACTTTCCTGTACTCAAATGATGTCATCCTATATATCAATCTTCGTCTCCGGACCATTCCGAAAACCCTCGTGACGTCCGTGATCTCATACGGGACTCTGAACAACATTCCGTAACCAACCATATAACTCAAATACGCATAAAACAACGCCAAACCTTAAGTGTGCAGACCCTGCGGGTTCGAAAACTATGTAGACATGACCCGAGGGACTCCTCGGTCATTATCCAATAGCGGGACCTGGATGCCCATATTGGATCCTACATATTTTACGAAGATCTTATCATTTGAACCTAAGTGCCAAGGATTCATAATATCCCATATGTCATTCCCTTTGTCCTTTGGTATGTTACTTGCCCGAGATTCGATTGTCAGTATCCGCATACCTATTTCAATCTCGTTTACCGGCAAGTCTCTTTACTTGTTCCGTAATACAAGATCCCGTGACTTACACTAAGTCACATTGCTTGCAAGGCTTGTGTGTGATGTTGTATTACCGAGTGGGCCCCGAGATACCTCTCCGTCACACGGAGTGACAAATCCCAGTCTTGATCCATACTAACTTAACGGACACCTTCGGAGATACCTGTAGAGCATCTTTATAGTCACCCAGTTACGTTGTGACGTTTGATACACACAAAGCATTCCTCCGGTGCCAGTGAGTTATATGATCTCATGGTCATAGGAATAAATACTTGACACGCAGAAAATAGTAGCAACAAAATGACAGATCAACATGCTACGTCTATTAGTTTGGGTCTAGTCCATCACATGATTCTCCTAATGATGTGATCCCGTTATCAAGTGACAACACTTGCCTATGGTCAGGAAACCTTGACCATCTTTGATCAACGAGCTAGCACTACTGAAATTCAGAAATTTGTCGTCTGCCACGGTGGACGGCAAAGGGGGGAACCGCGGACGGCAAAGGCTTTGCCGTCAATCAGCAGACGGCAAACTAGACGGTAAAAAAAATCCGGTGAAGAGGTTCTTTGTCGTCTGCTTTTGTAAAGCGGACGGCAAAGAATCTTTGCCATGAGGGGGTAGACGGCAAATTAACTGGGACGACTTATACTGCAACGGCCCCGTTAAGTGTTAACGGCAGGCCTCCTCTCTTTGTCGCCTACCATCCCACCCTTTGCCATGTGGGGGCAGACGGCAAAGAGGGGAGAGAGAGGGGGCTGATTCACCCCTTTGCCGTCTGCCCACACACCTTTGCCATGTGGGGGCAGACGGCAAAGAGGGGAGAGAGGGGGCAGATTCCCCCCCCCCCTTTGCCGTCTGCCTACACCCCTTTGCCATGTGGGGGCAGACGGCAAAGAGGGGAGAGCGAGGGGGCAGATTCCCCCCTTTGCCGTCTGCCTTCCCCTCTTTGCCATGTGGGGGCAGACGGCAAAGGGGGGAACCAGCCCCGTTTTAATTTATTTTTTATTATATCCAGCATTTTAACAATAATCAGGATATATATATATATATATATATATATATATATCTATTTGACATAAATAAATTTCTTTCCGGACTCATAATCATATTAAAATAACTCTCATCCATAGTGCATACATATTATGCAAGTTGCATCCGTACCAAACCATATATTACACGAGTTTCATCCACATGCATACAAAGTTTCATATATATCCATATACTACAATAGTTCCAATACAAGCCATGGTACAAGAAATCATCTTCAAGCATTCCATCAATATAATCCAAGCTTCCCTTGAAGTGAAGGTAATCTGCAAAATGACAAATAAGAAAGTTAGAAGAATAATACTAGATGAAGAAGTGTATATATAGGTTATTTCGGAGAGAAATTAGCTCAGTATAGACCATTTAGGAGCTAACAAAGCTAATTATGTCATTTAGGTGGAACCCTAGCTAACTATAGGTCGTTTCGGAGCTAACTTGGGTAAAATAGGTCATTCCGGAGCAAACTATGCTTATTAAGCCATTTTGGATCTAGCTAGGCTAATTATAGGCCATTTAATACCTAAGTTAGGGGGAATAGGTCATCTTGCAGCTACGTAAGCCTTATTATGTCATTTAGGAGATAACTTAGCTAACTCTAGGTCATTTTTTATTAAATAGGTCATTTTGGAGCTAACTAAGCTAATTATGTCATTTCGTAGGATAATTAGCCAATTTAGCCTTTCTTTGATGAGTCTAAGCTACGTAGAAGAAGAGAAAGGTAAGAATAAGTAAAAGGAGGAGGAGGAGGAGGAGGAGGAGGAGAAGGAGAAGGAAGAGGAGCAGAAGAAGAAAAGAAGACGGAGAAGGAGAAGGAGGAAGAAGGAGTAAGAGGAGCTCCTTCTCCTTCTTCTCCTCCTTCTCCTTCTTCTTATCCTCCTCCTTCTCCTTCTTCTTCTTCTCTTCTTCTTATTCTTCCTTCCTTTCATTTTTCCTCTTTCTTCTCCTCTTGTCCCCTTCTTCGGGCTAAATTGGCTAAGAATGCCTTTTTGGAGCTAATTATGTCATTTCGAGGATAATTAGCTAAGTATAGGTCATGTTTTATTAAATATACCATTTAGGAGCTAACTAAGCTAATTGTGTCATCTAGGTGGAACCCTAGCTAACTATAGGTCGTTTCGGAGCTAACTTGGGTAAAATAGGTCATTCCGGAGCAAACTATGCTTATTAAACCATTTTGGATCTAGCTAGGCTAATTATAGGCCATTTAATACCTAAGTTAAGGGGAATAGGTCGTCTTGCAGCTACGTAAGCCTTATTATGTCATTTAGGAGAGAACTTAGCTAACTGTAGGTCATTTTTTATTAAATAGGTCATTTTGGAGCTAACTAAGCTAATTATGTCATTTCGTAGGATAATTAGCCAATTTAGCCTTTCTTTGATGAGTCTAAGCTACATAGAAGAAGAGAAAGATAAGAAGAAGTAAAAGAAGGAGGAGGAGGAGGAGGAGGAGAAGGAAGAGGAGAAGAAGAAGAAAAGAAGGAGAAGGAGAAGAAGGAAGAAGGAGGAAGAAGAAGGAGAAGGAGGAGCTCCTTCTCCTTCTTCTCCTCCTTCTCCTTCTACTTATCCTCCTCCTTCTCCTTCTTCTTCTTCGCTTCTTCTTCTTGTTCCTTCCTTCAATTTTTCCTCTTTCTTCTCCTCTTGTCCCCTTCTTCGGGCTAAATTGGCTAAGAATGCCTTTTTGGAGCTAATTATGTAATTTCGAGGATAATTAGCTAAGTATAGGTCATGTTTTATTAAACAAAACATTTAGGAGCTAACTAAGCTAATTATGTCATCTAGGTGGAACCCGAGCTAACTATAGGTCGTTTTGGAGCTAACTTGGGTAAAATAGGTCATTCCGGAGCAAACTATGCTTATTAAGCCATTTTGGATCTAGCTAGGCTAATTATAGGCCATTTAATACCTAAGTTAGGGGGAATAGGTCATCTTGCAGCTACGTAAGCCTTATTATGTCATTTAGGAGAGAACTTAGCAAACTGTAGGTCATTTTTATTAAATAGGTCATTTTGGAGCTAACTAAGCTAATTATGTCATTTCGTAGGATAATTAGCCAATTTAGCCTTTCTTGGATGAGTCTAAGCTATGTAGAAGAAGAGAAAGAGAAGAAGAAGTAAAAGAAGGAGGAGGAGGGCGGAGGAGAAGGAGAAGGAAGAGGAGAAGAAGAAGAAAAGAAGAAGGAGAAGGAGAAGGAGGAAGAAGAAGGAGAAGGAGGAGCTCCTTCTCCTGCTTCTTCTCCTTCTTCTTATCCTCCTCCCTCTCCTTCTTCTTCTTCTCCTCTTCTTCTTCTTCCTTCCTTTCATTTTTCCTCTTTCTTCTCCTCTTGTCCCCTTCTTCGGGCTAAATTGGCTTAGAATGCCTTTTTGAGCTAATTATGTCATTTCGAGGATAATTTGCTAAGTATAGGTCATTTTTTATTAAATAGACCATTTAGGAGCTAACTAAGCTAATTATGTCATCTAGGTAGAACCCTAGCTAACTATAGGTCGTGTCGGAGCTAACTTGGGTAAAATAGGTCATTCCGGAGCAAACTATGCTTATTAAGCCATTTTGGATCTAGCTAGGCTAAATATAGGCCATTTAATACCTAAGTTAGGGGGAATAGGTCATCTTGCAGCTAAGTAAGCCTTATTATGTCATTTAGGAGAGAACTTAGCTAACTGTAGGTCATTTTTTATTAAATAGGTCATTTTGGAGCTAACTAAGCTAATTATGTCATTTCGTAGGATAATTAGCCAATTTAGCCTTTCTTGGATGAGTCTAAGCTACGTAGAAGACGAGAAAGAGAAGAAGAAGTAAAAGAAGGAGGTGGAGGAGGAGGAGAAGGAAGATGAGAAGAAGAAGAAAAGAAGAAGGAGAAGGAGAAGGAGGAAGAAGGAGGAAGAAAAAGGAGAAGGAGGAGCTCCTTCTCCTTCTTCTCCTCCTTCTCCTTCTTCTTCTCCACCTCCTTCTCCTTCTTCTTCTCTTCTTCTTGTTGTTCCTTCCTTTCATTTTTCCTCTTTCTTCTCCTCTTGTCCCCTTCTTCGGGCTAAATTGGCTAAGAATGCCTTATTGGAGCTAATTATGTCATTTCGAGGATAATTAGCTAAGTATAGGTCATGTTTTATTAAATAGACCATTTAGAAGCTAACTAAGCTAATTATGTCATCTAGGTGGAACCCTAGCTAACTATAGGTCGTTTCGGAGCTAACGTGGGTAAAATAGGTCATTCCGGAGCAAACTATGCTTATTAAGCCATTTTGGATCTAGCTAGGCTAATTATAGGCCATTAAATACCTAAGTTAGGGGGAATAGGTCATCTTGCAGCTACGTAAGCCTTATTATGTCATTTCGGAGAGAACTTAGCTAACTGTAGGTCATTTTTTATTAAATAGGTCATTTTGGAGCTAACTAAGCTAATTATGTCATTTCGTAGGATAATTAGCCTAATTAGCCTTTCTTGGATGAGTCTAAGCTACGTAGAAGAAGAGAAAGAGAGGAAGAAGTAAAAGAAGGAGGAGGAGGAGGAGGAGAAGGAGAAGGAAGAGGAGAAGAAGAAGAAAAGAAGAAGTAGAAGGAGAAGGAGGAAGAAGGAGGAAGAAGAAGGAGAAGGAGGAGCTCCTTCTCCTTCTTCTCCTCCTTCTTCTCCTTCTTCTTATCCTCTTCCCTCTCCTTCTTCTTCTTCTCCTCTTCTTCTTCTTCCTTCCTTTCATTTTTCCTCTTTGTTCTCCTCTTGTCCCCTTCTTCGAGCTAAATTGCCTTAGAATGCCTTTTTGGAGCTAATTATGTCATTTTGAGGATAATTAGCTAAGTATAGGTCATGTTTTATTAAATAGACCATTTAGGAGCTAACTAAGCTAATTATGTCATCTAGGTGGAACCCTAGCTAACTATACGTTGTTTCAGAGCTAACTTGGGTAAAGTAGGTCATTCTAGAGCAAATTATGCTTATTAAGCCATTTTGGATCTAGCTAGGCTAATTATAGGCCATTTAATACCTAAGTTAGGGGGAATAGGTCATCTTGCAGCTAAGTAAGCCTTATTATGTCATTTCAGAGAGAATTTAGCTAACGGTAGGTCATTTTTTTATTAAATAGGTCAGTTTGGAGCTAACTAAGCTAATTATGTCATTTCGTAGGATAATTAGCAAATTTAGCCTTTCTTGGATGATTCTAAGCTACGTAGAAGCAGAGAAAGAGAAGAAGAACTAAAAGAAGGAGGAGTGGGAGGAGGAGGAGGAGGAGGAGGAGAAGGAAGAGGAGAAGCAGAAGAAAAGAAGAAGGAGAAGGAGAAGGAGGAAGAAGGAGGAAGAAGAAGGAGAAGGAGGAGCTCCTTCTCCTTCTTCTCCTCCTTATTCTCCTTCTTCTTATCCTCCTCCTTCTCCTTCTTCTTCTTCTCCTCTTCTTCTTCTTCCTTCCTTTCATTTTTCCTCTTTCTTCTCCTCTTGTCCCCTTCTTCGGGCTAAATTGGCTAAGAATGCTTTTTTGGAGATAATTATGTCATTTTGAGGATAATTAGCTAAGTCTAGGTCATGTTTTATTAAATATACCATTTAGGAGCTAACTAAGCTAATTATGTCATCTAGGTGGAACCCTAGCTAACTATAGGTCATTTTGGAGCTAACGTGGGTAAAATAGGTCATTCCGGAGCAAACTATGCTTATTAAGCCATTTTGGATCTAGCTAGGCTAATTATAGGCCATTTAATACCTAAGTTAGGGGGAATAGGTCATCTTGCAGCTACGTAAGCCTTATTATGTCATTTCGGAGAGAACTTAGCTAACTGTAGGTCATTTTTTTATTAAATAGGTCATTTTGGAGCTAACTAAGCTAATTATGTCATTTCGTAGGATAATTAGCCAAATTAGCCTTTCTTGGATGAGTCTAAGCTACGTAGAAGAAGATAAAGAGAAGAAGAAGTAAAAGAAGGAGGAGGAGGAGGAGGAGAAGGAGAAGGAAGAGGAGAAGAAGAAGAAAAGAAGAAGTAGAAGGAGAAGGAGGAAGAAGGAGGAAGAAGAAGGAGAAGGAGGAGCTCCTTCTCCTTCTTCTCCTCCTTCTTCTCCTTCTTCTTATCCTCTTCCCTCTCCTTCTTCTTCTTCTCCTCTTCTTCTTCTTCCTTCCTTTCATTTTTCCTCTTTGTTCTCCTCTTGTCCCCTTCTTCGAGCTAAATTGCCTTAGAATGCCTTTTTGGAGCTAATTATGTCATTTTGAGGATAATTAGCTAAGTATAGGTCATGTTTTATTAAATAGACCATTTAGGAGCTAACTAAGCTAATTATGTCATCTAGGTGGAACCCTAGCTAACTATACGTTGTTTCGGAGCTAACTTGGGTAAAGTAGGTCATTCTAGAGCAAATTATGCTTATTAAGCCATTTTGGATCTAGCTAGGCTAATTATAGGCCATTTAATACCTAAGTTAGGGGGAATAGGTCATCTTGCAGCTAAGTAAGCCTTATTATGTCATTTCAGAGAGAATTTAGCTAACGGTAGGTCATTTTTTTATTAAATAGGTCAGTTTGGAGCTAACTAAGCTAATTATGTCATTTCGTAGGATAATTAGCAAATTTAGCCTTTCTTGGATGATTCTAAGCTACGTAGAAGCAGAGAAAGAGAAGAAGAACTAAAAGAAGGAGGAGTGGGAGGAGGAGGAGGAGGAGGAGGAGAAGGAAGAGGAGAAGCAGAAGAAAAGAAGAAGGAGAAGGAGAAGGAGGAAGAAGGAGGAAGAAGAAGGAGAAGGAGGAGCTCCTTCTCCTTCTTCTCCTCCTTATTCTCCTTCTTCTTATCCTCCTCCTTCTCCTTCTTCTTCTTCTCCTCTTCTTCTTCTTCCTTCCTTTCATTTTTCCTCTTTCTTCTCCTCTTGTCCCCTTCTTCGGGCTAAATTGGCTAAGAATGCTTTTTTGGAGATAATTATGTCATTTTGAGGATAATTAGCTAAGTCTAGGTCATGTTTTATTAAATATACCATTTAGGAGCTAACTAAGCTAATTATGTCATCTAGGTGGAACCCTAGCTAACTATACATTATTTCGGAGCTAACTTGGGTAAAATAGGTCATTCCGGAGCAAACTATGCTTATTAAGCCATTTTGGATCTAGCTAGGCTAATTATAGGCAATTTAATACCTAAGTTAGGGGGAATAGGTCATCTTGCAGCTACATAAGCCTTATTATGTCATTTAGCAGAGAACCTAGCTAATTGTAGGTCATTTTTATTTAATAGGTCATTTTGGAGCTAACTAAGCTAATTATGTCATTTCGTAGGATAATTAGCCAATTTAGCCTTTCTTAGATGAGTCTAAGCTACGTAGAAGAAGAGAAACAGAAGAAGAAGTAAAAGAAGGAGGGGGGGTTGGAGGAGGAGGAGAAGGAGAAGGAAGAGGAGAAGAAGAAGAAAAGAAGAAGGAGAAGGAGAAGTAGGAAGAAGGAGGAAGAAGAAGGAGAAGGAGGAGCTCCTTCTCCTTCTTCTTATCCTCCTCCTTCTCCTTCTTCTTCTTCTCTTATTCTTCTTGTTCCTTCCTTTCATTTTTCCTCTTTCTTCTCCTCTTGTCCCCTTCTTCGGGCTAAATTGGCTAAGCATGCCTTTTTGGAGATAATTGTCATTTCGAGGATAATTAGCTAAGTATAGGTCATGTTTATAGACCATTTAGGAGCTAACTAAGCTAATTATGTCATCTAGGTGGAACCCTAGCTTACTATACGTTATTTCGGAGCTAACTTGGGTAAAACAGGTTATTCCGGAGCAAACTATGCTTATTAAGCCATTTTGGATCTAGCTAGGCTAATTATAGGCCATTTAATACCTAAGTTAGGGGGAATAGGTCATCTTGCAGCTACGTAAGCCTTATTATGTCATTTAGGAGAGAACTTAGCTAACTGTAGGTCATTTCTTATTAAATAGGTCATTTTGAAGCTAACTAAGCTAATTATGTCATTTCATAGGATAATTAGCCAATTTAGCCTTTCTTGGATGAGTCTAAGCTACGTAGAAGAATAGAAAGAGAAGAAGAAGTAAAAGAAGGAGGAGGACGAGGAGGAGAAGGAGAAGGAAGAGGAGAAGAAGAAGAAAAGAAGAAGGAGAAGGAGAAGGAGGAAGAAGGAGGAAGAAGAAGGAGAAGGAGGAGCTCCTTCTCCTTCTTCTCCTCCTTCTTCTCCTTCTTATCCTCCTCCTTCTCCTTCTTCTTCTTCTCCTCTTCTTCTTCTTCCTTCCTTTCATTTTTCCTCTTTCTTCTCCTCTTGTCCCCTTCTTCGGGCTAAATTGGCTAAGAATGCCTTTTTGGAAATAATTATGTCATTTCGAGGATAATTAGCTAAGTATAGGTCATGTTTTATTAAATAGACCATTTAGGAGCTAACTAAGCTAAGTATGTCATCTAGGTGGAACCCTAGCTAACTATAGGTCGTTTCGGAGCTAACTTGGGTAAAATAGGTCATTCCGGAGCAAACTATGCTTATTAAGCCATTTTGGATCTTGCTAGGCTAATTATAGGCCATTTAATACCTAAGTTAGGGGGAATAGGTCATCTTGCAGCTATGTAAGCCTTATTATGTCATTTAGGAGAGAACTTAGCTAACTATAGGTCATTTTTTATTAAATAGGTCATTTTGGAGCTAACTAAGGTAATTATGTCATTTCGTAGGATAATTAGCCTATTTAGCCTTTCTTGGAGCTAACTAAGCTAAATATGTCCTTTAGATGGAAGTCTAGCTATTTTTTATTAAAACACTAGAAATAACATACCATTATCGTCATCACAGCGGTGAAGCACGGTGGCTGTGGCTTGTTTCACTTGGAGAAGGCTGCCCTGGAGAAGGCTCGACTGTAGAAGGGTCGTGCGATGCGTTTCGGGAGATATTATGCACCAAACATCATTTGCAACGTGTAGTTAGCATGAGGACACTCTTAAGATCACTGCACTGAAAGGAAACTCATCGTCCCCGCCACGTTAATGACTGGCATCGGCGGAGGGACTTGGCCGTTCTTCTCGCACATAGACTATACATTTGGTTTCGACAAGTCAAACTTTTTATTTATTAATGAAACGGACATTCAAATGCAAGATTTGAAATAACATGAAGAAGAAACTTACCACGAAGAGCTCGTATATGGCCCTGTTAGACGCATCATTCCGTGCCCTCTCCGCCTCCACCAATGTAGTCGTCCTCTCCTCCAGCTCCCTAATTTCCTTATCCTTCTCCGCCATAGCCGCCTGCATTGCCTCTCTCTCTTTCTGAATAGCAGGCTGCAACACAACTCATTGTTAGCAATGTAATCATATTGGTTTCAACGCACAACATGATGCGGAAAGATAGTTGAGTGCATTAAACTAACCTCGATGGCGAGCTCGAGTGGCTGTGGACGACGTGTTATCTCTGGACAAGAGCTCGTTTGGCGTGCCTTTATCTGCCGGAGAGTGCTAGGACAACGTATAAGGCTGTCTCCAATGGCGATCGAGCCATGGGGCCTCCCGTTGCCAGCTATCATCACCAGCTCTGGATCAATAGGCCCCTCGCTCGGGTTAAAGTCCTCCCCTTTCCTCGCATTCCCGTGATCTCTATACTTCATGAGCTTGTGGTGGGAGGAGATGTTGGTGAAGTTTTCTGGATGCTCGAGGTCAAACTCAGAGAATGCCTTGACCTTCTTGTACGAGGCAGCATAGGCCATCGCATACATGTCATATATCTGTGGCGCCTCCATCTTATTGTGACGTGCCTAAAAGAGAGAGAGAGGAAAACTGTATTAGTAAAGGGCTCAAGATAGCATTAAGAATGAATTGCATGAGGCATGAAGCAAACCACATACCCAGTTCTCGCCAAATTGGATTAAGTTGACGCTCCCTTGATGGTGTGGCACGCCAACCATTTTGCCACGCCTCTCCTTGGCGTTGTTGTGGATGGCCTCCCACGTTTCGGAGCACCACTGATCCACCAAGGCCTCCCAACAATCCATCTTATCCACACACCATCTCGGGGGCACCTAAGTTAATAAAGAGAAATTTGAGCGCATAAGAACCAAATCAAGGAAACTAACTAAAAAGCCTTAATAATATGTAATTACCTTCATGTAATGCTCCTTCTCCATCTTAGCATCACGGCACTTCGCCTTGTCAATCCTAATACGCTGCGTGGCATAGTAATCTCGAACAGCCTGCACCCGAGCCTCGTGCCGAAAGTTTTGAAGTAGGCGGCGACATTCGGTTTCGATAACCTTTGCCGCATCCTCCTCGTATCCCTCCTCACACCTGTAGTAGGTCTCCAAACGAGACAACACCGATTAGTACAATAAATATCTATGCTTGATTTATAATTGTGTGAAGGAGAAATTACCCAGAACTTTCGAATCACCATGTCCGCCCTCGTGTCACACAAAACACTGTCGATCTCCACCTCCGGCGGGGCTGGGGCACCCAAGTAGTGCTCCCAGGTCATTCCTACCTCTCGCTCCCGACCGGGCAACGTAACAAACCCTGGGAAGTTTTTACGGAAAAGAACACCAAGGACGCTGTTGGGCTTGCGGACACCCTTGGCAACAATACAACCCCTACAGTATGACAAATTAAAGCCAAAACATTAGATATTTGAGAAAAACGCGATGGCAAAAGGTTAAATAAGAGTAAATTAACTTACTTGTCCCCATTTGGCCTAATCGACCACCTCTGCTCGGGGGTCGCTGGCACGAGCGGGAGCCCCGAACTACCACACTGGTAGACGGTAGCTCCCTCACCCAGCTCCTCGTCGCTACCAGCATCCCACTGGGTTTCTTGGGACGTACCCTCATCCCTGCTTTGCTCCGGAGTCGCCTGGAAGGAAGACTCTGGGACACGAGTCTCGTGGGCCGAAGGCTCGTCGAACTGAGGCTCGTCGACCCGAGGCTCGTGAACCGGAGACCGTGTAGCCTCCACCTCAGACGAATCCACCCTAGAAGTCATGTGCTCAGGTGAATCAGCTTGGGGTGGTGGCGGAGACCGTGTAGCCGCCACCTCAGAAGGGGCGTGGCAGCCACCGCCCTACCTCCCTCGCGGCCACGTGTACCTTTAGTACAACATAAATACCAACATGAGTAATAAAATGTATATAAATACCAATATGCATACAATATGAGTACAACATAAATACCAACAGGAATACAACGTGTACCTTTAGTCCCTCTCGGCTTCGCGGGGGGTCGACCTCCTCTCATGAGGGGCGCTCCTTGCATAGTAGAGAGCAACACTCTCCGAAGAGGCGAGGCAGGAATGGAAGTACCCATCCCATCAACCCGCCGACGAAGAAGGAGCCGCGGAGTGCTTTCGACCCTTTCCCACCATATTTCAACACCTGTCATGACAAAGAGTAAATGAAATTAGTACAACATAAATACCAACAGGAGTAATAAAATGTATATAATTTAAGTGTATCATCGTCATAAATACCAACATGACTAATAAAAATTGAATACCTAACATGAACTCAAAATTTATATATAGTATAACAGTTGAATACCTGACATGAACTAATAACAATCGTGCTCGTCTATATATGCTTCGGGGTCAATAAATGCATCATGATCATCACTATCATCAATAAATGCATCATCATCATCACTATCACGAAGAACATGTGGAAGGCCACCATTATGTAATCGGTCAAGAAGTGGCAGGTCATCCGCAGCAGTAACCTCTTCTTCTTCCAGCTCTTCCTGTTCGGGCTCAGGGGTTAAGACGGATTCACTGTCGCTGTCTACTTCAATGTTCTGGGGTGAAGTAGAGCGGTTCTTGAAACATTTCTTGGTCATACGTGTTTCTTGGAAGAATTCTCCTTCATATGTGTCTGGGTTAATGTGAGGTTCGTAATCCTCTTCATTGAGGGTAGGTGGTCTAAAATGTGGTGGCACTTCATAAACGACATCCCAACCTTTGAGATTTGGATCAGTTTGGTAGGCCCACCGTAGATAGAAAACTTGTGTCGCCTGTTGAGCCATAATATAGACATCAGGAACATCTAAGTGGGTGTTTTGGTTGATTTCGACTAGTCCTATATGTTCATGAGTCCTTCTAGTCTCCCTCGGCTCAAACCAATAACATTTGAAGACTACGACGGTCGGTGGGTTTTCACCATAGAATAGAAGTTCATAAATTGCTTCAACTCTTCCATAATACTCGGTGTCTCCTTCGCCGATAGCAGAGACAAAACAATTTGTAGACTTTAGGTCGGGCATAGATAGCTCTTTGCCAAAGGTACGAAAGTGATACCCGTTGATGTTGTATTTGTCAAATGAACGGACCTTACAGTCAAAACCATTAGCGACTTGTCTCAACTCGGCGTCCATAGACTCTGCATCATCCTACAAGTTTAATACGAAAGAATGGATGCATTAGCCGCAAATTAGACCAAGAAATCAAATGGCCCCTTAATGGTAATTAATTACCCTTTGTTTGAACCAAGAGATGAAACCGGGATAGTCGCCTCCATGCTTTGCGAGAAGCTCATACTCTTCGACGCAATCCTTTTCGATGACCGCTCCATCCAAGAATTCGGCAACGTATCGACTATATCAAATATCCGGGAATAAGAGTAGTTCAAAGCAATTAGAAGTTGCGGAACAATAAATTACCGAGAACTTACTCGATGTACGGCTGCACTTCTGTTAGGTTGGTGAAGATATACAATGAAATGGTCCGCCATTCTTCGACATCCAACGATTTCCCTTTTGAAGCACCGGATGGTGCGAGCTTAGCTTTGAATAGACAGAGGTTGGATCAAACTTTTTTTTGATCGCCATCATTGTACCGAGGCTTCGGGTTATGCAAATGATGATTTTTGGCTTCGTAGTGTGCTGTCACGAAGTTTGTCGCCTCCTTAGTAATGAATGCCTCGGTCATCGATGCTTCAATTCTATGTTTATTTTTTACACTTAGCTCGAAGCGTCTTCTGCATCCTCTCAGTTGAGTAGCACCATCAATTTTGAACGCCCCCCCATTCTTGCCTCGGTCGGGAGATGCAAAATCAAATGTTGCATTGGATTAAAGAAGCCCGGTGGAAAGATCTTTTCTAATTTGCAGATCAACTCCGGCGCCAACTCTTCCATTTCATCAAGCACGCTAGGCGATAGTTCTTTCGCACAAAGAGAACGGAAGAAATAGCTCAGCTCTCCCAGTACTAGCCATTCATCCTCAGGGATAAAGCCACGCAACATCACCGGCATTACCCGCTCAATCCATATGTGCCAGTCATGACTCTTGAGCCCAAATATTTTCAATTTCTCAAGACTCGCTCCCCTCTTTAGATTCGCAGCATACCCATCGGGGAACATCAACCGCATTTTCACCCACAATAGCATTTCCCTCATAGCTGGCCTTTCAAGATTGAACCATGCCTTTGGCTTCGCTATGCTTTGCTTTCCTTTCCGTTGTCGCACGTTTTGCAACGGTCTATCACATAGAGCCTCCAGGTCGACTCTAGCCTTAGGATTATCTTTTGACTTCCCCTCTATGTCGAACAATGTACCAAAAATGGCCTCCACAATATTCTTTTCAGTGTGCATCACGTCAATGTTGTGTGGGCAAAGGAGGTCTTTGAAGTAAGGCAGATCCCATAAGCATGACTTGTGAGTCCAGGCATGTTCCGTATTATACCCTTTGAAGTATCCTGGACGCAAAGGATCAGGCTCGAGAGCGTTTAACTGATCAAGGGTCTGTTGGCCTGTCAACGCAGCTGGTGCAGTGTTTTTGACAACTCTACCTTTGATGAAATTCTTCTTGTCTTTTCTGAACTTATGGTCAGGATCCAGGAATTTTCTATGCATGTCGAAGCAAGAATACTTGCGACCAGCCTACAGCCAACGGAACTGAAGAGCTGCCTTGCATGTGGTGCACGGGAACCTTCCATGCACACACCAGCCAGCGAATAGCGCAAACGCCGGATAATCATGCATCGAGTACATGTACCACACATGCATTTTGAAATTTATTTTGGTAGCCGCGTCGTAGGTCTTGATCCCATTATCCCAGGCTTCTTGCAACTCATCCTTAATCTGCTGCATGTACACATTCATATTCTTCCCCAGATAGTTGGGCCCTGGAATTATCAACGTCAGGAAAATGTTCTTTCTTTTCATAATCTCTCCGGGTGGCAAATTTAGTGGAATGACAAATACAGGCCAACAACTATATTGTGCTGCCGTCATACCATACACAGTGAACCCATCCGTGCTGATGGCAACTCTAGGTTTCCTTGGATCTTCCAATTTATCCTTATGTAATGCATCGAAGTGCCTCCAACCAAAACCATCTGAAGTGTGTACCAGCATCTTGTTCCCATCCGCATCTAGTTCGGTTCTTTTGCCCAATTTGTGCCATGTCATCTGTCTGGCCGTCTCTTCGACCATGAAAATACGTTGAAGTCTTGGTACGATTGGCAGATACCGAAGAACACTAATGGGGATTTTGGTCTGATTCTTCTCACCCATGCCGTTGTCTACCACAATATACCTGGAAGAATTGCAAATGGGGCAATAGTTCAAGGCCGCATACTCAAGCCTAAATAAGGCACATCCATTCTCACAGGCATGTATCTTCTCATAGGGCATCTTAAGTACACGGAGGATTTTCTCTGACTGGTACAGGTTTGCAGATAGTACATGGCCTTTGGGTAGAAAGCGTCCAAATATCGTCATCATCACGTCGTAGCATTCTCTGCCTAGGTTGAATTGAGCCTTCAGAGCCATTACTTGCGCGATGGCATCCAGCTGACAAAGCTCAGTCTGCTCGTGGAGAGGACGTTTTGAAGACTCCAACATTTCATAGAAGGCCTTTGCAGATTCCTCCATCTCATCGTCTGAATCCCGAGCATCATCAAAGTCTTGCACCATTTCTTCAATTCCGGTACCATGCTCGTTGGTGCGACGACGAATCACCTCAGCTCTGGCACGTTGGTCAGACTCACCATGAAAAGTACACATCATATAATTAGGCATAAAACCCCACTTCTGCAGGTCTTTACCCATTTCAATATCTGTCTACTTTTTCCAGTTGTCGCAGTTGGGACAGGGGACCATGTTTTTTGCTGGCCATTTGCAAATGCGGCTCTCACAAACCCCCTGGTTTTTGTTAACCATTCATGGGTCATGTCTTTCTGACTAGGGTGACCAGTGTACATCCAAGCACGATCACTCATGTTGCCTAGCTACTTATGGGGGCACAAGAAATAAATATATAATTCATCATCTATATTCATGCGCTAATCAAGTTTGTAAGTTTTATTACGTCCATGCAACCTACACGCTAATAGGTAAAGATAGGTCCTAATCCCACCCGAGTATGTGTAGACTGGGTTCGTTTTCCCATGCTCTGCTCCAGATGCGACGCAGAATTTCGGCAGCACCTCCCCGCTGTTCTCCTGATACACGTCTCGGCAATAAGCAGAGAGGATGTGTACCCGGAGAACAACAGGGGAGGCACTGACGAAATTCCGCATCGGATCCGGAGCACGGCATACGGGAAAACAAACCCAATCTACACATACTCGGGCTGTCCATGGATAATGTTGGAAAATTCGAAAGGATGGCGGTTATAAATATGCAAAGAAATGTATATTTATAAATGTCGCCCTTTCGAACGGGAGACGCATACTGGTCACGCATACTCATGATTGAAGAAACCTATAGCTAGCAAGTTTCATCGGCACGAAGACCGGGACAGAGCAAATTAAGGGGGTAGGAGGAGAAGTCATTTGTGCTCACCAACAAACGCAAGGGCGGAGCTCGTCCAATGCGCGTGGAGGTCGTCGAACAACTGCACATTGAAATTCACACGATCAACACAAATACGATGTTTTTATAATTAACATAATCGGAAAATATGTGACCAAACTCATAATTTACAAAACTATGACCTCGTGGGCCTCTCGAAGGCCGAAAAGCACCTTCTCGTTCAAAAGAAGGCAGAAGAGGTGTCGGGGGTCGGGGCTTAGTGGCGTCGGGAGTCAGTGTCGTCGAGGGTCGATGGTGTCGGGTGTCGGTGGCATCGGGGGTCGGGGGGTTAGTGGCATCGGTTGTGGGGGGTCAGTGGCGTCGGGGGTCTAGGGTCAGTGACGTCGGGTGTCAGTGGCGTCGGGGGTCGGGGGTTGGTGGCGTCGAGCGTCGGGGGTCGGGAGTCGTGGGCCGAGGGTCTGGGTCGGCGGTCAGTGGCGTCGGGGGTCGAGGGTTACTGGCATCGGGTGTCAGTGGCATCGGCGGTCGGGGGTCGGGGGTTAGTGGCGTCGGGGGTCGATGGTCGGGGGTCAGTGGCGTCGGGCGTCAAGGGTCGGGGGTCGAGGGTCAGTTTCGGGGTGCCGGGGTTCCCTTTTCCTCTTATTTCTTCTTCTCCTCTCTCCTCTTTTTCTTCTTCTTCTTCTTCTTCTTCTTCTTCTTCTTTTCTTCTTCTTCTTCTTCTTCTTCTTCTTCTTCTTCTTCTTTCTCCTCCTACTCCCCCTCCTCATTTTCTCCTCCTATTCTTCTTCTTCTTCTTCTTCTTCTTCTTCTTCTTCTTCCTCCTCCTCCTCCTCCTCCTCCTCCTCCTCTTCTTCTTCTTCTTCTTCTTCTTCTTCTTCTTCTTCTTCTTTTTTCTCCTCCTCCTCCTCTTCTTCTTCTTCTTCTTCTTCTTCTCCTTCTTCTTTTCGTTCTTCTTCTAATTATTTTCTTCTTTTCCTTTTTTTCTTTTTCATTTTTCTCCTTCTGTTTTTCCTCTTTTTTTCTTCTAACCTAACTAACTAACCTAATTAGCCTAATAATCTAACCAAATAAACTAACTAAATTACCCTATATATAATAAAAAAAACTAACCTAATAAACTAACTAAAGTAATTAACTTTTTTAAAAATAAAAGGAAGAAGAACTGCAACTCACCGCGGTGGACAACGTCAGGGGACGGCGACGGCGGCGGTGGACGACGGCACGGGGCCAGGGGGCGCTCGGCAGGCGGCCGGCGGGCGGGAGGGGAGGTGGCCGGCGGGGGGAGGGGAGGCGGTTGGCAGGCGGGAGCAGAGGTGGCCGGCGGGTGGGGAGGAGGGGTGCCGCGGGCGGGCGCGGGGAGGATGCCGCGGGGAGGAGGGGTGGCGGCCGGCAGACGGGAGCAGAGTGTTGGGGAACGTCGCATGGGAAACAAAAAATTTCCTACGCGCACGAAGACCTATCATGGTGATGTCCATCTACGAGAGGGGATGAGTGATCTACGTACCCTTGTAGACCGTACAGCAGAAGCGTTAGAGAACGCGGTTGATGTAGTGGAACGTCCTCACGTCCCTCGATCCGCCCCGCAAACAATCCCGCGATCAGTCCCACGATCTAGTACCGAACGGACGGCACCTCCGCGTTCAGCACACGTACAGCTCGACGATGATCTCGGCCTTCTTGATCCAGCAAGAGAGACGGAGAGGTAGAAGAGTTCTCCGGCAGCGTGACGGCGCTCCGGAGGTTGGTGATGACCTTGTCTCAGCAGGGCTCCGCCCGAGCTCCGCAGAAACGCGATCTAGAGGAAAAACCGTGGAGGTATGTGGTCGGGCTGCCGTGGAAAAGTCGTCTCAAATCAGCCCTAAAACCTCCGTATATATAGGTGGGAGGGAGGGGGCCTTGCCAAGGAGCCCCAAGGGGGTCGACCGAGTCCAAGGGGGAGGACTCTCCCCCCCCCCCCAAACCGAGTTGGACTAGGTTTGGTGGGAGGGAGTCCCCCTTCCTTCCCACCTCCTCCTTTTTTTCTTTCTCTCTTGATTTTCTTCTCCTTGGCGCATAGGGCACTTGTGGGCTGTCCCACCAGCCCACTAAGGGCTGGTGTGTCTCCCCCAAGGCCTATGGGCTTACCCGGGGTGGGTTGCCCCCCCCCCCCGGTGAACTCCCGGAACCCATTCGTCATTCCCGGTACATTCCCGGTAACACCGAAAACCTTCTGGTAATCAAACGAGGTCATCCTATATATCAATCTTCGTTTCCGGACCATTCCAGAAACCCTCGTGACGTCCGTGATCTCATCCGGGACTCCGAACAACATTCGGTAACCAACCATATAACTCAAATATGCATAAAACAACGTCGAACCTTAAGTGTGCAGACCCTGCGGGTTCAAGAACTATGTAGACATGACCCGAGAGACTCCTCGGTCAATATCCAATAGCGGGACCTGGATGCCCATATTGGATCCTACATATTCTACGAAGATCTTATCGTTTGAACCTCAGTGCCAAGGATTCGTATAATCCCGTATGTCATTCCCTTTGTCCTTCGGTATGTTACTTGCCCGAGATTCGATCGTCAGTATCCGCATACCTATTTCAATCTCGTTTACCGGAAAGTCTCTTTACTCGTTCCGTAATACAAGATCCCGCAACTTACACTAAGTTACATTGCTTGCAAGGCTTGTGTGTGATGTTGCATTACCGAGTGGGCCCCGAGATACCTCTCCGTCACACGGAGTGACAAATCCCAGTCTTGATCCATACTAACTCAACCAACACCTTCGGAGATACCTGTAGAGCATCTTTATAATCACCCAGTTACGTTGCGACGTTTGATACAGACAAAGCATTCCTCCGGTGTCAGTGAGTTATATGATCTCATGGTCATAGGAATAAATACTTGACACGCAGAAAACAGTAGCAACAAAATGACACGATCAACATGCTACGTCTATTAGTTTGGGTCTAGTCCATCACGTGATTCTCCCAATGACGTGATCCAGTTATCAAGCAACAGCACCTTGTTCATAATCAGAAGACACTGACTATCATCGATCAACTGGCTAGCCAACTAGAGGCATGCTAGGGACGGTGTTTTGTCTATGTATCCACACATGTAAAAGAGTCTTCATTCAATACAATTATAGCATGGATAATAAACTATTATCTTGATACAGGAATTATAATAATAACTATATTTATTATGGCCTCTAGGGCATAATTCCAACAGTCTCCCACTTGCACTGGAGTCAATAATCTAGCCCTCACATCACCATGTGAATTACATTGTAACAAATCTAACACCCATACAGTTCTGGTGTCGATCATGTTTTGGCCGTGGAAGAGGTTTAGTCAGCGGGTCTGCTACATTCAGATCCGTGTGCACTTTGCATATATTTACGTCCTCTTCCTCGACGTAGTCGCGGATGAGGTTGAAGCGTCGTTTGATGTGTCTGGTCTTCTTGTGAAACCGTGGTTCCTTTGCTAAGGCAATGGCACCCGTGTTGTCACAGAACAAGGTTATTGGATCCAGTGCACTTGGCACCACTCCAAGATCCATCATGAACTGCTTTATCCAGACACCCTCCTTAGCCGCCTCCGAGGCAGCCATGTACTCCGCTTCACATGTAGAATCTGCTACGACGCTTTGCTTGGAACTGCACCAGCTTACTGCACCCCCATTAAGAATAAATACGTATCCGGTTTGCGACTTAGAGTCGTCCGGATCTGTGTCAAAGCTTGCATCGACGTAACCTTTTACGGCGAGCTCTTCGTCACCTCCATATACGAGAAACATCTCCTTAGTCCTTTTGAGGTACTTCAGGATATTCTTGACCGCTGTCCAGTGATCCACTCCTGGATTACTCTGGAACCTGCCTGCCATACTTATGGCCAGGCTAACATCCGGTCTAGTGCACAGCATCGCATACATGATAGAACCTATGGCTGAAGCATAGGGGACGGAGCGCATATGCTCTCTATCTTCATCAGTTGCTGGGCACTGAGTCTTACTCAATCTCGTACCTTGCAAAACTAGCAAGAACCCTTTCTTGGACTGTTCCATTTTGAACCTCTTCAAAACTTTATCAAGCTATGTGCTTTGTGAAAGTCCTATCAGGCGTTTTGATCTATCCCTATAGATCTTAATGCCTAGAATGTAAGCAGCTTCTCCTAGGTCCTTCATAGAGAAACTTTTATTCAAGTAACCTTTTATGCTCTCCAAAAGCTCTACGTTGTTTCCAATCAGTAATATGTCATCCACATATAATATTAGAAACGCCACAGAGCTCCCACTCACTTTCTTGTAAATACAAGATTCTCCATACACTTGTATAAACCCAAATGCTTTGATCACCTCATCAAAGCGTTTGTTCCAACTCCAAGATGCTTGCACCAGTCCATAAATGGATCGATGGAGCTTGCACACCTTGTTAGCATTCTTAGGATCGACAAAACCTTCGGGTTGCATCATATACAACTCTTCCTTAAGGAAACCGTTAAGGAACGCCGTTTTGACATCCATCTGCCAGATTTCATAATCGAAAAATGCAGCTATTGCTAACATGATTCTGACGGACTTAAGCATCGCTACGGGTGAGAAAGTCTCATCGTACTCAACTCCTGGAACTTGTGAAAAACCCTTTGCCACAAGTCGAGCTTTATAAACGGTCACATTACCGTCAGCGTCCGTCTTCTTCTTAAAGATCCATTTGTTCTGAATAGCCTTGCGGCCCTCAGGTAGTATCTCCAAAGTCCACACTTTGTTCTCATACATGGATCCTATCTCGGACTTCATGGCTTCTAGCCATTTGTTGGAATCTGGGCCCACCATTGCTTCTTCATAACTCGCAGGTTCATTGTTGTCTAACAACATGATTGATAAGACGGGATTACCGTACCACTCTGGAGCAGCACGTGATCTCGTCGACCTGCGTGGTTCAACAGAAACTTGAACTGGAGTTTCATGATAATCATCATTAACTTCCTCCTCAACCGGCGTCGCAACGACAGAGGTTTCCCCTTGTCCTGCGCCACCATCCAGAGGGATGAGAGGTTCGACAACCTCGTCAAGTTCTATTTTCCTCCCACTCAATTCTCTCGAGAGAAACTCCTTCTCGAGAAAAGCTCCGTTCTTAGCAACAAACACTTTGCCCTCGGATTTGAGATAGAAGGTGTACCCAACTGTCTCTTTTGGGTAACCTATGAAGACGCACTTTTCCGCTTTGGGTTCCAGCTTTTCAGGCTGAAGCTTTTTGACATAAGCATCACATCCCCAAACTTTAAGAAACGACAACTTTGGCCTCTTGCCATACCACAGTTCGTATGGTGTCGTCTCAACGGATTTTGATGGTGCCCTATTTAAAGTGAATGCAGCTGTTTCTAATGCATAACCCCAAAATGATAACGGCAAATCAGTAAGAGACATCATAGATCGCACCATCTCTAACAAAGTACGATTACGACGTTCGGACACACCATTACGCTGTGGTGTTCCAGGCGGTGTTAACTGTGAAACAATTCCACATTGTCTTAAGTGAGCACCAAACTCGAAACTCAGATATTCACCCCCACGATCAGAACGTAGGAACTTGATCTTCTTGTTACGATGATTTTCCACTTCACTCTGAAATTGCTTGAACTTTTCAAATGTTTCAGACTTGTGCTTCATCAAGTAGACATAACCATATCTACTTAAATCGTCAGTGAAGGTGAGAAAATAACGATATCCGCCGCGTGCCTCCACGCTCATTGGACCACACACATCGGTATGTATGATTTCCAATAAGTCACTTGCACGCTCCATTGTTCTGGAGAACGGAGTCTTAGTCATCTTGCCCATGAGGCATGGTTCGCACGTGTAAAGTGAATCAAAGTCAAGTGACTCCAAAAGTCCATCACCATGGAGTTCCTTCATGCGCTTTACACCAATATGACCCAAGCGGCAGTGCCACAAAAATATGGTGCTATCATCGTTTACTCTAACTCTTTTGGTCTCAATGTTATGTATATGCGTATCGCTATCAAGATTCAATATGAACAATCCTCTCACATTCGGTGCATGACCATAAAAGATGTTACTCATAGAAATAGAACACCCATTATTCTCAGACTTAAAAGACTAACCGTCTCGAAATAAACAAGATCCAGATATAATGTTCATGCTCAACGCAGGCACTAAATAACAATGATTTAAGTTCATCACTAATCCCGATGGTAGCTGAAGTCACACTGTGTCGACGGCGATTGCATCAACCTTGGAACCATTTCCTACGCGCATCGTCACTTCGTCTTTCGCGAGCCTTCGTCTATTCCGCAGTTCCTGCTTCGAGTTGCAAATATGAGCAACAGAACCGGTATCGAATATCCAGGCACTACTACGAGAGCCGGTTAAGTACACATCAATAACATGTATATCAAATATACCTGATTTTTCTTTGCCCGCCTTCTTATCTGCCAGATACTTGGGGCAATTGCGCTTCCAGTGACCCATACCCTTGCAGTAGAAACACTCCGTTTCAGGCTTAGGTCCAGCTTTGGGTTTCTTCGGCGGATTGGCAACAGGCTTGCCGCTCTTCTTCGAATTTCCCTTCTTGCCTTTGCCGTTTCTCTTGAAACTAGTGGTCTTATTCACCATCAACACTTGATGCTCTTTACGGAGTTCAGACTCTGCGACTTTCAACATCGCAAACAACTCGCCGGGAGACTTGTTCATCCCTTGCATATTGTAGTTCAACACAAAGCCTTTGTAGCTTGGCGGCAGTGATTGAAGGATTCTGTCAGTGATAGCTTCTTGCGGGAGTTCAATCCCCAGTTCAGCTAGACGGTTTGAGTACCCAGACATTTTGAGCACATGTTCACTGACAGACGAGTTTTCCTCCATCTTGCAAGCATAGAATTTATCGGAGGTCTCATACCTCTCGATCCGGGCGTTCTTCTGAAAGATAAACTCCAACTCCTGGAACATCTCAAATGCTCCATGACGCTCAAAGCGACGTTGAAGTCCCGGTTCTAAGCCATACAAGACTGCACATTGAACTATTGAGTAGTCCTCCTTACGTGCTAACCAAGTGTTCTTAACATCCTGATCAGCCATAGCGGTTGGTTCATCTCCTAGCGCAGCATTAAGGACATAATCCTTCTTCCCAGCTTGTAAGATTAGCTTAAGATTACGAGCCCAATCTACAAAGTTGCTTCCATCATCTTTCAACTTAGCTTTCTCTAGGAACGTATTAAAATTCAGGATGACTGTCGCGTGAGCCATGATCTACAACACAAATATATTCAAAGTGGACTTAGACTATGTTCAAGATAATTAGAGTTCAACTTAATCAAATTATATGCTAAACTCCCACTCAAAAAGTACATCTCTCTAGTCATTTGAGTGGTTCATGATCCACTTACACTATCCCAAGTCCGATCATCACGTGAGTTGAGTATAGTTTCAGTGGTAAGCATCCCCATGCTAATCATATCAACTATATGATTCATGATCGACCTTTCGGTCTCATGTGTTCCGAGGCCATGTCTGCACATGCTAGGCTCGTCAAGCTTAACCCGAGTGTTCCGCGTGCGCAACTGTTTTGCACCCGTTGTATGTGAACGTTGAGTCTATCACACCCGATCATCACGTGGTGTCTCGAAACGACGAACTGTAGCAACGGTGCACAGTCGGGGAGAACACAATTTCGTCTTGAAATTTTAGTGAGAGATCACCTCATAATGCTACCGTCGTTCTAAGCAAAATAAGGTGCATAAAAGGATTAACATCACATGCAATTCATAAGTGACATGATATGGCCATCATCACGTGCTTCTTGATCTCCATCACCAAAACACCGGCACGATCTTCTTGTCACCGGCGCCACACCATGATCATCCATCAACGTGTTGCCATCGGGGTTGTCGTGCTACTTATGCTATTGCTACTAAAGCTACATCCTAGCAAAATAGTAAACGCATCTGCAAGCACAAACGTTAGTATAAAGACAACCCTATGGCTCCTGCCGGTTGCCGTACCATCGACGTGCAAGTCGATATTTCTATTACAACATGATCATCTCATACATCCAATATATCACATCACATCGTTGGCCATATCACATCACAATCATACCCTGCAAAAACAAGTTAGACGTCCTCTAATTTTGTTGTTGCATGTTTTACGTGGTGACCAAGGGTATCTAGTAGGATCGCATCTTACTTACGCAAACACCACAACGGAGATATATGAGTTGCTATTTAACCTCATCCAAGGACCTCCTCGGTCAAATCCGATTCAACTAAAGTTGGAGAAACCGACACTTGCCAGTCATCTTTGAGCAAAGGGGGTTACTCGTAACGATGAAACCAGTCTCTCGTAAGCGTACGAGTAATGTCGGTCCAAGCCGCTTCAATCCAACAATACCGCGGAATCAAGAAAAGACTAAGGAGGGCAGCAAAACGCACATCACCGCCCACAAAAACTTTTGTGTTCTACTCGAGAAGACATCTACGCATGAACCTAGCTCATGATGCCACTGTTGGTGAACGTCGCATGGGAAACAAAAAATTTCCTACGCGCACGAAGACCTATCATGGTGATGTCCATCTACGAGAGGGGATGAGTGATCTACGTACCCTTGTAGACCATACAGCAGAAGCGTTAGAGAACGCGGTTGATGTAGTGGAACATCCTCACGTCCCTCGATCCGCCCCGCGAACAATCCCGCGATCAGTCCCACGATCTAGTACCGAACGGACGGCACCTCCACGTTCAGCACACGTACAGCTCGACGATGATCTCGGCCTTCTTGATCCAGCAAGAGAGACGGAGAGGTAGAAGAGTTCTCCGGCAGCGTGACGGCGCTTCGGAGGTTGGTGATGACCTTGTCTCAGCAGGGCTCCGCCCGAGCTCCGCAGAAACGCGATCCAGAGGAAAAACCGTGGAGGTATGTGGTCGGGCTGCCGTGGAAAAGTCGTCTCAAATCAGCCCTAAAACCTCCGTATATATAGGTGGGAGGGAGGGGGGCCTTGCCTTGGGGCTCAAGGAGCCCCAAGGGGGTCGGCCGAGTCCAAGGGGGAGGACTCTCCCCCCCCCAACCGAGTTGGACTAGGTTTGGTGGGAGGGAGTCCCCCTTCCTTCCCACCTCCTCCTTTTTTTTCTTTCTCTCTTGATTTTCTTCTCCTTGGCGCATAGGGCACTTGTGGGCTGTCCCACCAGCCCACTAAGGGCTGGTCTGTCTCCCCCAAGGCCTATGGGCTTCCCCGGGGTGGGTTGCCCCCCCGGTGAACTCCCGGAACCCATTCGTCATTTCCGGTACATTCCCGGTAACTCCAAAAACCTTCCGGTAATCAAATGAGGTCATCCTATATATCAATCTTCGTTTCTGGACCATTCCGGAAACCCTCGTGACGTCCGTGATCTCATCCGGGACTCCGAACAACATTCGGTAACCAACCATATAACTCAAATACGCATAAAACAACGTCGAACCTTAAGTGTGCAGACCCTGCGGGTTCGAGAACTATGTAGACATGACCCGAGAGACTCCTCGGTCAATATCCAATAGCGGGACCTGGATGCCCATATTGGATCCTACATATTCTACGAAGATCTTATCGTTTGAACCTCAGTGCCAAGGATTCGTATAATCCCGTATGTCATTCCCTTTGTCCTTCGGTATGTTACTTGCCCGAGATTCGATCGTCAGTATCCGCATACCTATTTCAATCTTGTTTACCGGCAAGTCTCTTTACTCGTTCCGTAATACAAGATCTCGCAACTTACACTAAGTTACATTGCTTGCAAGGCTTGTGTGTGATGTTGCATTACCGAGTGGGCCCCGAGATACCTCTCCGTCACACGGAGTGACAAATCCCAGTCTTGATCCATACTAACTCAACCAACACCTTCGGAGATACCTGTAGAGCATCTTTATAGTCACCCAGTTACGTTACGACGTTTGATACACACAAAGCATTCCTCCGGTGTCAGTGAGTTATATGATCTCATGGTCATAGGAATAAATACTTGACACGCAGAAAACAGTAGCAACAAAATGACACTATCAACATGCTACGTCTATTAGTTTGGGTCTAGTCCATCACGTGATTCTCCCAATGACGTGATCCAGTTATCAAGCAACAACACCTTGTTCATAATCAGAAGACACTGACTATCATCGATCAACTGGCTAGCCAACTAGAGGCATGCTAGGGACGGTGTTTTGTCTATGTATCCACACATGTAAATGAGTCTTCATTCAATACAATTATAGCATGGATAATAAACTATTATCTTGATACAGGAATTATAATAATAACTATATTTATTATTGCCTCTAGGGCATAATTCCAACACAGAGGCGGCCGGCGGGCGGGAGGGGGGGTGGCCGGCGAGGAGGAGGCCGCGGGGAGGAGGCCGCGGGGAGGAGGGGGCGGCCGGCGGGCGGGGAGGAGGGGTGCCGCGGGAGGGGAGGAGGGGGCGGGGGAGGAGGCGACCGGCGGGCGGGGGACGAGCGGCTGAGAGTAACTATCGAAGCGGAGGACACTGTCGGAGCGGATGAGAGTGAGAGGGAGAGGGAGACGGTCGTTAGGGGGGGCTCGCTTTGCCGTCAGCCCCCCGACGGCAAAGAGAAGGAGGGCAGACGTCAAAGGGAGCGCCCGTTATGGGATGGGAGGGGGTGTACGGTGGCACCCCTTTGCCGTCTGCCACCCCTTTGCCTTCCGCCTGTGGTTCCTTTGCCATCCGCTGGCCGACGGCATAGGGAAGGCCGACGGGAAAGAATTTTTTTGCCTTAGGTGTTCTCTTTGCCGTTTGCTTTGCGCCAGCTGATGGCAAAGAAGCTCTTTGCCATGTGTCAGCAGACAGCAAAGGAAAGGCAGACGGCAAATTTGTGAATTCTAGTAGTGTAGTCAACTAGAGGCTTACTAGGGAGAGTGTTTTGTCTATGTATCCACACAAGTATTGTGTTTCCAATCAATACAATTATAGCATGGACAATAAACAATTATCATGAACAAAGAAATATAATAATAACTAATTTATTATTGCCTCTAGGGTATATTTCCAACAAACACACGTGCACATAATGATCCAGCGTTACTTAATAATCTCCAACTTTGCTTTGCCAATATAGCCAAATTAAAGCATGTAGGTCCCTGAATCCCATACAAACTTTCTTTGGGATATTAAATATTCCCATAGCAAACACACGCAATGATTAAATTATTGCTTTCAACGAAATCTATTTCCCACCAAGTGATAACCATTTCTCCTTCCATCCCTTCAAGCGAGCGATTACTATTGCTACTAGATATTGGAAGCTCTCACTCCTGTCAACCCCTACCATTGCCGGCAGGCCTTGATATCTATCTGATAATGCCTCTGTCATAATATTCAACTCACTACAGATCTCAGCTATTATCTCTACATTCACACGAGGGCTAAAGAAAATGTTGCATTTAGCATCACTAACCAATTGTCCCGAACAAGCACAATAAAGATCAAGTTCTTGTCTCAATGAGGTTGCATTATCCTTGTCAACTTTCATAAGGACAAGAGAATCATCAGCAAAAAGTAAATGAGATACTGATGGCGCATTTCTGCAAACCATTAAACCTTCAATGCCACAAACCTCCTCTCTATGAGCCAAAAGACTTGAGAACCCTTTTGCACATAATAGGAACAAATATGGAGATATTCGATCTCCTTGGCGAAGACTCCTCGTAGGATCAAAACCCAATGTTTCCTGGTTGTTAAACCTCATCTTATAGTTAACTGAGCGAACGCAAGACGATCTTAAGTGTGCATGTCTTACAAGTTGGCTATTTCTATGAAGCCAATGTGTGCTTCGTTATAAAAGGCAGTTTAAATTTTGATAATAGACAAAATATGTTTTTTAGGGTAGACATCCATATTGAGTTTTGGGAAAACTTGTCTAAAATCTCTAAGTTTTGGAGGAAGTTTTAGAAAACCTTGGTGTTGCAATTTCTGTGAGGAAATTATTTTGCGTGTGAGTTCCGTCATCGAGATTGGTTCTCTCGTGCTGGACCGCAAGGTTCAAAACATCTACTTCGTGTACATCATGTGCGCGGACACGAGGTTAATGTTGTAAAGCTAGATTGTCGTAAAGATATGACCGCAAGAACAGATCGAATCTTGTCACGAGGTTTGGTCTATATCAACCGACTCATGGTGATGGTCCTCTGACACGCCCTCATGAGGCAAAGGCCAACGAGCGCCAGTTCCACCACAAGAACGCCAAAGCTCTTCATCTTGCCCTCGAATAGTTGGACCGCGAGACTATGACGGAGGTTTCTGCCAAGGAGAAGGTGGCTTGAATGGCCAAGCCACAGGAGCACGTGATTCGTAGGATGACGGGCATCATATCCTCCGACGACAACGACCCCGACCTCACCCACCCCTTGGACAGATTTAGTTCTGATGAGAACGCGCCTCTAGCTGCGGACGCTAAACCGAGGGATACATCCCCACCGGTGAGCGCAAAGGGAAGGAGCCGGCGAGGAAATGGCAAATTTCTCTGCCCTTCTTCGCCTCGGTTTAATATATGTTTTTTAGTTTTTAGTATGAATTTACACTGTCTGGTGATGAAATTTAATCATTTTGTGTAGGGTCACTATGTTCGCTAAGCTAGCATGTGAAATTATGTACGCTAAACATGTTTATCTTGTTCATCTACATACTTCTATTTTACTTACACGTCCGTTGATGTTGCGAAACCGTTTGCAATAGAGCTCATACTGCAGAAACATTCGATGGAGATTATGTTACAGACTTTTCTCCATCTTCATGTTTTTTCAACATAGATGATGTTGTGAAAGGAATTTTGCAACATGGATGATATTGTGAAAATTAAAGATAAAACATTATATAGAACGAGAGCTTGGGAGGAGCACAGAAGATGACCCATATCCTACAACACACCTCAACAACCATTAGATCTGGTCCATCCAACCGCCTAGCCATGTCCTCATTGTTGCAACAAAATTGATGTTGCGGAACCGTTTGCAATAGAGCTCATGCTGCAGAAATATTCAACGAAGATTATGTTGCAGACTTTTTTTCGTTTTTAGTTTTTGCAACATAGACGGCGTTGTGAATGGACTTCTATAACATGATGATGTTGCGGAAATATAACAATAAATTTATAACGGCTAAGCTAGCGATGTTCTCGTGAGCTTCAAGTGTTTCAAGTGCTTTTCGAACATCTGCCGCGTGTTCGGGTGTATTCGGTTGCCACATCTTGCCTCATGCCGAAGCCCATCCAAATATCTGGAGCCTTCACTATCCACCACTTCATTCCTTCAAGAATTCAAGGAAAGAGAGTGAGGGGACACAGAAAAAGGGGGCCGCATCCACCCTTCGACCCCGCGCTGCCTGATACGTCCATTTTGCATTGTGTTTTCATGTTGATATTTATCGCTTCTTGGGCTGTTATTTCACTTCACGGTACAATTCTTATGCCTTTTCTCTCTTATTTTGCAAGGTTTACATGAAGAGGGAGAATGCCGGCAGCTGGAATTCTGGCCTGAAATTGGAGCAAGTTTGCGATACCTATTCTGCGCAACTCCAAACGGCGTAAAAATCAATGAGGATTTTTTTCCGGATTTATAAAAAATACTGGGCTGAAGAAGCGCCAGAGGGGTGCCAGCAGGTGGCCACAAGCCTGCCAGGCGCGGCCACCCCCCTGGTCGCGCCTAGGGGGCTTGTGGGCAGCATGCTAGCCCACGGTCCCCCCTCTTCTGCTATATGAAGGGTTTCGTCCAAAAAAAATCAAGGAGGAGCTTTTTCGTGGATTCGCCGCCTCCACGAGGCGGAACTTGAACAGAACCAATCTAGAGCTCCGGCAGGATGATCCTACCGGGGAAACTTCCCTCCCGGAGGGGGAAATCATCGCCATCGTCATCACCAACACTCCTCTCATCGGAGGGGACTCGTCACCATCAACATCTTCATCAGCACCATCTCATCTCCAAACCCTAGTTCATCACTTGTAACCAATCTCCGTCTCGCGACTCTGATTGGTACTTGTAAGGTTGCTAGTAGTATTAATTAGTCTTTGTAGTTGATGCTAGTTGGATTACTTGGTGGAAGAGTTTATGTTCAGATCCTTGATGCTACTCATTACCTCTCTGGTCATGAATATGATTATGCTTTGTGAGTAGTTACTTTTGTTCCCAAGGACATGGGATAAGTCATGCTAATAGTAGTCATGTGAATTTGGTATTCGTTCGGTATTTTGATGTGTTGTATGTTGTTTTTCCTCTAGTGGTGTTATGTGAACGTCGACAACATAACACTTCACCATTATTTGGGCCTAGAGGAAGGCATTGGGATCCACTAGTTTAATACTATGGTTAGACTTTGTCTTAATTCTTCTTTCATAGTTGTGGATGCTTGCGAGAGGGGTTAATCATAAGTGGGATGCTTGTCCAAGTAAGGGCAGTACCCAAGCGCCGGTCCACCCACAAATCAAACTATCAAAGTAACGAACGTGAATCATATGAACATGATGAAAACTAGCATGACAGAAATTCCCGTGTGTCCTCGGGGGCGTTTTACCTCCTATAAGACTTTGTCCAGGCTTGTCCCTTGCTACAAAAGGGATTGGGCCACTTTGCTGCGCCGTTGCTACTTTTGTTACTTGTTTCTTGCTATGAATCATCTCACCACACAATCACTTGTTACCGACAATTTCAGTGCTTGCAGATTTTACCTTGCTCAAAACCACTTGTCAGATCCTTGTGCTCCTCGTTGGGTTCGACACTCTTACTTATCGAAAGGACTAGGATTGATCCCCTATACTTGTGGGTCATCAAGAATCTTTTCTGGCGTCGTTGCCGGGGAGTGAAGCGCCTTTGGTAAGTGGAAATTGGTAAGGAAACATTCATATAATGTGCTGAAATTTATTGTCACTCGTCACTATGGATACTAATCCTTTGAGGGGCTTGTTCGGGGTATCTTCACCTCGAACGGAAGCACAAAGAGTTGCTCCTCAACCTGCTGCACCTACTGAAAATATTTGCTTTGAATTTCCTTCGGGTATGCTTGAGATACTGCTAGCTAATCCTTTTACAGGAGATGGAACATCACATCCAGACTTGCATCTAATCTATGTAGATGAAGTTTGTGGTTTATTTAAGCTTGCAGGTTTGCCCGAGGATGAGGTCAAGAAGAAGGTCTTTCCATTATCTTTGAAGTATAAGGCGTTGACATGGTATCGGCTATGTGATGATACTGGATCATGGGACTACAATCGGTTGAAATTGGAATTTCATCAAAAGTTTTATCCTATGCATTTAGTACATCGTGATTGGAATTATATTTATAATTTTTGGCCTCTTGACAGAGAAAGCATCACTCAAGCTTGGGGGAGGCTTAAATCAATGTTATATTCATGCCCCAACCATGAGCTCTCGAGAGAAATTATCATTCAGGACTTCTACGCTCGGCTTTCTCATGATGATCGCACCATGCTTGACACTTCTTGTACCGGTTCTTTTATGAAGAGAGATATTGACTTCAAATGGAATTTATTAGAGAGAATTAAACGCAACTCTGAAGATGGGGAGCTTGAAGAAGGTAAGGAGTCAGGTATGAATTTCAAGTTTGATTGCGTTAAATCCTTTGTTGAAACAAATACTTTTTGTGACTTTAGCGCTAAGTATGGACTTGACTCTGAGATAGTAGCGTCACTCTGTGAATCCTTTGTTGCTCATATTCATCTCCCCAAAGAGAAGTGGTTTAAATATCATCCTCCGTTAGAAGTCAATATAGTTAAACCCACTCCAGTTGAAGAGAAAGTCATTGCCTATAATGATCCTGTTGTTCCTAGTGCTTACATTGAGAAACCACCTTTCCCTGTTAGGATAAAGGATCATTCTAAAGCTTCAACTGTGATACGTAGAGGCTACATTAGAACAGCTACACCCCCCTGAGCAAATTAGAGTTGAACCTAGCATTTCTATTATCACAGATCTTAGTTCCGACGATGTTGAGGGACATAATATTCACTTCTGTGAAGATGCTGCTAGAATTGCTAAACCTCACGCTAGAGACAAACATAGGCCTGTTGTTGGCATGCCTGTGGTTTCTGTTAAGATATGAGATCATTGTTATCATGGTTTATGTGACGTGGGTGCTAGTGTTAGTGCAATACCTCAGTCCTTATATGATGAAATCAAAGACGAGATTGCACCTATTGAGATAGAGCCTATTGATGTCACTATTCAGCTTGCCAATAGAGATACTATGTGCCCTGTGGGAATTGTTAGGGATTTTGAAGTCATGTGTGGTAAAACGAAGTACCCTGCTGATTTCCTCGTTCTTGCTACCGCACAAGATAGCTTTTGTCCCATCATATTTGGCAAACATTTTCTCAATACCGTCAATGCTCATATTGATTGTGAGAAGCAAACTGTCACTGTTGGCTTTGAAGGTGTGTCACATGAGTTCAATTTCTCCAAGTTTGGTAGACAACCTCATGAAAAAGAGTTGCCTAGTAAGGATGAAACTATTGCCTTAGCTTCTATTGCCGTGCCTCCTACTGATCCCTTAGAGCAATACTTGCTTGAGCATGAAAATGATATGCATATGGATGAAAGGGATGAGATAGATAGAGTTGTCTTAGAACAATATCCTATTCTTAAGAATAACTTGCCTATTGAACTGCTTGGGGATCCACCCCCACCAAAGGGTGATCCTGTGTTTGAGCTTAAACAGTTGCCAGATACTCTTAAGTATGCTTATCTTGATGAAAAAGAGATATATCCTGTTATTATTAGTGCTAGCCTCTCGGAGCATGAAGAAAAGAAGTTACTAAAAACTCTGAGGAAGCACCGTGCTGCTATTGGATATACTCTTGACGATCTTAAGGGCATTAGTCCCACTCTATGCCAGCACAAGGTTAAGACTGATTCTGATTTCAAACCAGTTGCTGATCATCAAAGGAGATTAAATCCTAAGATGAAATAGGTAGTAAGAAAAGAAATACTAAAGCTCCTGGAAGCAGGTATTCTCTATCATGTTGCTCATAGTGATTGGGTGAGTCCGGTGCATTGCGTCCCTAAGAACGGAGGCATTACCGTTGTCCCTAATGATAAGGACGAATTGATCCCACAGAGGATTATTACTGGCTATAGGATGGTGATCGATTTTAGGAAATTGAATAAAGCCACTAGGAAAGATCATTACCCTTTGCCTTTTATCGGCCAAATGCTAGAAAGGCTATCTAAACACACACACTTCTGCTTTCTAGACGGTTATCCTGGTTTCTCCCAAATACCAGTTGCACAATCTGATCAGGAGAAAACCACTTTCACCTGCCCTTTCGGTACCTTTCAAAGATGTATGATGGCTATATTCTCTGACTTTTGTGAAAAGATTGTCGAGGTTTTCATGGATGACTTCTCCGTTTACGGGTCTTCCTTTGATGATTGCCTCAGCAACCTTGATCGAGTCTTGCAGAGATGTAAAGACACCAATCTTGTATTGAATTGGGAGAAGTGCCACTTTATGGTTAATGAAGGCATCGTCTTAGGACATAAAATTTCTAAAAGAGGTATTGAAGTCGATAAGGCTAAGGTTGATGCAATCGAGAAAATGCCATACCCCACAGATATCAAAGGTATAAGAAGTTTCCTTGGTCATGCTAGTTTCTATAGAAGGTTCATTAAAGACTTCTCTAAGATTTCTAGGCCTCTTACCAATCTCTTGCAAATGTATATTCCTTTTGTTTTTGACGATGATTGTGAGGAAGCCTTCGAAATACTTAAGAGGGCTTTCATAACTGCACCTATTGTTCAACCACCTGATTGGAACTTGCCTTTTGAGATCATGTGTGACGCTAGTGATTAAGCTGTTGGTGTTGTTCTTGTTGGAAATATGCCCTAGAGGCAATAATAAATTAGTTATTATTATATTTCTTTGTTCATGATAATCGTTTATTATCCATGCTATAATTGTATTGATTGGAAACACAATACTTGTGTGGATACATAGACAAAACACTGTCCCTAGTAAGCCTCTAGTTGACTAGCTCGTTGATCAAAGATGGTCAAGGTTTCCTGGCCATAGGCAAGTGTTGTCACTTGATAACGGGATCACATCATTAGGAGAATCATGTGATGGACTAGACCCAAACTAATAGACGTAGCATGTTGATCGTGTCATTTTGTTGCTACTGTTTTCTGCGTGTCAAGTATTTATTCCTATGACCATGAGATCATATAACTCACTGACACCGGAGGAATGCTTTGTGTGTATCAAACGTCGCAACGTAACTGGGTGACTATAAAGATGCTCTACAGGTATCTCCGAAGGTGTTAGTTGAGTTAGTATGGATCAAGACTGGGATTTGTCACTCCGTGTGACGGAGAGGTATCTCGGGGCCCACTCAGTAATACAACATCACACACAAGCCTTGCAAGCAATGTAACTTAGTGTAAGTTGCGGGATCTTGTATTACGGAACTAGTAAAGAGACTTGCCGGTAAACGAGATTGAAATAGGTATGCGGATACTGACGATCGAATCTCGGGCAAGTAACATACCGAAGGACAAAGGGAATAACATACGGGATTATACGAATCCTTGGCACTGAGGTTCAAACGATAAGATCTTCGTAGAATATGTAGGATCCAATATGGGCATCCAGGTCCTGCTATTGGATATTGACCGAGGAGTCTCTCGGGTCATGTCTACATAGTTCTCGAACCCGCAGGGTCTGCACACTTAAGGTTCGACGTTGTTTTATGCGTATTTGAGTTATATGGTTGGTTACCGAATGTTGTTCGGAGTCCCGGATGAGATCACGGACGTCACGAGGGTTTCCGGAATGGTCCGGAAACGAAGATTGATATATAGGATGACCTCATTTGATTACCGGAAGGTTTTCGGAGTTACCGGGAATGTACCGGGAATGACGAATGGGTTCCGGGGGTTCACCGGAGGGGGGCAACCCACTCCGGGGAAGCCCATGGGTATTTGTGGGGGTCACACCAGCCCTTAGTGGGCTGGTGGGACAGCCCACCAAATCCTATGCGCCAAGGAATAAAAATCAAAGGAAGAAAGAAAAAAAAAAGGGGAAGTGGGAAGGGGGAAGGACTCCCTCCCACCAAACCAAGTAGGACTCGGTTTGGGGGGGGAGAGTCCTCCCCCCTGGCTCGGCCGACCCCCTTGGACTCCAAGGCAAGGTCCCCCTCCCTCCTCCTATATATATGGGGCTTTTAGGGCAGATTTGAGACGACTTTCTCACGGCTGCCCGACCACATACCTCCATAGTTTTCCCTCTAGATCGTGTTTCTGCGGAGCTCGGGCGGAGCCCTGCTAAGACAAGATCATCACCAACCTCCGGAGCGCCGTCACGCTGCCGGAGAACTCTTCTACCTCTCCGTCTCTCTTGCTGGATCAAGAAGGCCGAGATCATCGTCGAGCTGTACGTGTGCTGAACGCGGAGGTGCCGTCCGTTCGGTACTAGATCGTGGGATTGATCGCGGGATTGTTCGCGGGGCGGATCGAGGGACGTGAGGACGTTCCACTACATCAACCGCGATCTCACATCGCTTCTGCTGTACGATCTACAAGGGTACGTAGATCACTCATCCCCTCTCGTAGATGGACATCACCATGATAGGTCTTCGTGCGCGTAGGAAAATTTTTGTTTCCCATGCGACGTTCCCCAACAGTGGTATCAGAGCTAGGTTCATGCGTAGATGTCTTCTCGAGTAGAACACAAAAGGTTTTGTGGGCGGTGATGTGCGTTTTGCTGCCCTCCTTAGTCTTTTCTTGATTCCGCGGTATTGTTGGATTGAAGCGGCTTGGACCGACATTACTCGTACGCTTACGAGAGACTGGTTTCATCGTTACGAGTAACCCCCTTTGCTCAAAGATGGCTGGCAAGTGACGATTTCTCCAACTTTAGTTGAATCGGATTTGACCGAGGAGGTCCTTGGATGAGGTTAAATAGCAACTCATATATCTCCGTTGTGGTGTTTGCGTAAGTAAGATGCGATCCTACTAGATACCCTTGGTCACCACGTAAAACATGCAACAACAAAATTAGAGGACGTCTAACTTGTTTTTGCAGGGTATGATTGTGATGTGATATGGCCAAACGATGTGATGTGATATATTGGATGTATGAGATGATCATGTTGTAATAGAAATATCGACTTGCATGTCGATGGTACGGCAACCGGCAGGAGCCATAGGGTTGTCTTTATACTAACATATGTGCTTGCAGATGCGTTTACTATTTTGCTAGGATGTAGCTTTAGTAGTGATAGCATAAGTAGCACGACAACCCCGATGGCGACACGTTGATGGAGATCATGATGATGGAGATCATGGTGTGGCGCCGGTGACAAGAAGATCGTGCCGGTGCTTTGGTGATGGAGATCAAGAAGCACGTGATGATGGCCATATCATGTCACTTATGAATTGCATGTGATGTTAATCCTTTTATGCACCTTATTTTGCTTAGAACGACGGTAGCATTATGAGGTGATCTCTCACTAAAATTTCAAGACGAAATTGTGTTCTCCCCGACTGTGCACCGTTGCGACAGTTCTTCGTTTCGAGACACCACGTGATGATCGGGTGTGATAGACTCAACGTTCACATACAACGGGTGCAAAACAGTTGCACACGCGGAACACTCGGGTTAAGCTTGACGAGCCTAGCATGTGCAGACATGGCCTCGGAACACATGAGACCGAAAGGTCGAGCATGAATCGTATAGTTGATATGATTAGCATAGGGATGCTTACCACTGAAACTATTCTCGACTCACGTGATGATCGGACTTGAGATAGCGAATTTGGATCATGTACCACTCAAATGACTAGAGAGATGTACTTTTTGAGTGGGAGTTCTTAAGTAATATGATTAATTGAACTAATTGTCATGAACATAGTCTAATGGTCTTTGTGAATTACGATGTAGCTTGCGCTATAGCTCTATTGTTTTTATATGTTCCTAGAGAAAATTTAGTTGAAAATTGATAGTAGCAACCTTTGCAGACTGAGTCTGTAAAACCGAGGATTGTCCTCGTTGCTACGCAGAAGGCTTATGTCCTTAATGCACCACTCGGTGCGCTGCACCTCGAGCGTCGTCTGTGGATGCTATGAACATCCGACATACACGTTACTGATGACTACACGATAGTTCAGTGCAAGATACTTAATGGCTTAGAAGCAAGGCGCCGAAAATGTTGTAAAACGTCACGGAACATAATTGATGTTCCGAAGAGATGAAATTGTGATTTCATGCTTGTGCCCTTGTTAAGAGGTACGAGACCTCCAAACAAGATTCTTTGTCCACAAAGTAAAGGAGAAAAGCTCAATCGTTGAGCGTGTGCTCAGATTGTCTGAGTACGACAATCACTTGAATCAGGTGGGAGTTAATCTTCCAGATGAGATAGTGATGGTTCTCCAAAGTCACTGCCACCAAGCTATGAGAGCTTCGTGATGAACTATAACATATCAAGGATAGATACAATGATCCTTGAGCGATTCGTGATGTTTTGACACTGCGAAAGTAGAAATCAAAAAGGAGCATCAATAGTTGATGGTTAGTAAAACCACTAAGTTTCAAGAAAGGCGAGGGCTAGAAGGGATACTTCGTGAAACAGCAAAACAGTTGCTGCGCTAATGAAGAGACCCAAGACTAAACCCAAACCCGAGACTAAGTGCTTCTCTAATGAGGGGAACAGTCATTGAGGCGGAGCAACTCTAGATACTTGGTAGATAAGAAGGCTGGCAAAAGTCGAGAGGAGTATATTTGATATACATAATGTTGATGTGTACTTTACTAGTACTCCTAGTAGCACGAGGGTATTGGATACCAGTTCGGTTGCTAAGTGATTAGTAAACGCGAAATGAAAGCTACAGCGTAAACGGAGACTAGCTAAAGGCGAGGTGACGATACGTGTTGGAAGTGTTTCCAAGGTTGATATGATCAAACATCGCACGCTCCCTCTACCATCGGGATTGGTGTTAAACCGAAATAATTGTTATTTGGTGCTTGCGTTAAGCATGAACATGATTGGATCGTGTTTGTTGCAATACGATTATTCATTTAAAGAGAATAATGGTTACTCTGTTTGCTTGAATAATCACCTTTAATGGTTTATTGAATCTCGATCGTAGTGTTACACATGTTCATAATATTGGTGCCAAAAGATACGAGGTAATGATGATAGTACCACTTACTTGTGGCACTGCGGCTTGAGTCATGTTAGTATAAATTGCATGAAGAGGCTCCATGCTGATGGATCTTTATACTCACTTGATTTTGAATCACTAGTGACATGCAAATCATACCACATGAGCTAGGCCTTATTTTCATTGAGATGAAACAATATAGTAACTTGTTGGAAGTGATACATTTGATGTATGCAGTCCAATGAGTGCTGAGGCACGCAGTGGATATCATTATGTTCTTACTTCACTGATCACTTGAGTAGATACAGGAGTATTTACTTAATGAATCACAAGTCTGAAATATTGAAAAGTTCAATTCCGTTTCAGAGTGAAGTTCGTCGTAACAAGAGGATGAAGTGTCTACGATATGATCATAGAAATGAATATCTGAGTTACGAGTTTTTGGTACACAGTTAAGACAATGTGGAAATTGTTTCACAGTTCATGCCACCTGGAACATCATAGTGTGATGATGTGTCTGAACGTCATAGCCACGCACTATTTAGTATGGTGCATACTGTGATGTCTCTTATCGAATTACCACTATCGTTTATGGGTTATGCATTAGAGACAACCGCATTCACTTTAAATAGGGCACCGCGTATTTCCGTTGAGATGACACAGTATAGACTGAGGTTTGGAGAAATCTAAACTGTCGTTTCTTGAAAGTTTGGGGCTTCGACACTTATGTGAAAAAGTTTCAGTCTGATAAGCTCGAACCCAAAGCGGATAAATGCATCTTCATAGGATATCCAAAACAGGTGGGTACATCTCCTATCTCAGATCCGAAAGCAAAGTGTTTGTTTATAGAAACGGATCCTTTCTCGAGGAAAGGTTTCTCTCGAAAGAATTGAGTGGGAGGGTAGTAGAACTTGATGAGGTTATTGAACCATCACTTCAACCAGTGTGTAGCAAGGCGCAGGAAGTTGTTCCTGTGGCGCCTACACCAATTGAAGTGGAAGCTGATGATGGTGATCATCAAGCATCGGATCAAGTTACTACAAGCCTCGTAGGTCGACAAGGTCGCGTACTGCTGCAGAGTAGTACGGTAACCCTGTCTTGGAGGTCATGTTGTTGAGAAACAGTGAACCTACGAGTTATGGAGAAAGCGATGGTGGGTCCAGATTCCGACAAATGGCTGCAAGCCATGAAATCCGAGAGAGGATCCATGTGTGAAAACAAAGTGTAGACTTTGGTAGAACTACTTGATGGTCATAGGACTATTGAGTAAAAATGGATCTTTAAAAGAAGACAGACAATGATGGTGATAAGTCACTATTAAGAAAAGCTCGACTTGTCGCAAAGATGTTTTCGACAAGATCAAACAGTTGACTATGATGATACTTTCTCACTCGTAGCGATGCTAAAGGTCTGTTGGAATTATGTTAGTAGTTGCTGCATTATTTATGAAATATTGCACGTAGGATGTCAAAACATTGTTTCCTCGACGGTTTCCTTGAGCAAACATTGTATGAGATACAACCATGAGGTTTTGTCGATCCTAAGGATACTAACAAGTATGCAAACTCCAGCGATCCTTCAATGGACTGGTGCAAGCATCTCGGAGTTGGAATAAGCACTTTGATGAGATGATCAAAGATTTTGGGTTTGTACAAGGTTTATGAGAAACTTGTATTTCCAAAGAAGTGAGTGGGAGCACTATAGAATTTCTGATAAGTATATGTGGTTGACATATTGTGGATCAGAAGTAATGTAGAATTTCTGTAAAGCATACAAGGTTGTTTGAAAGGAGTTTTCAAAGGAATACCTGGATTGAGCTACTTGAACGTTGAGCATCAAAGATCTATGGAGATAGATCGAAAGCGCTTAATGGAAGTTTCAACAAGATGCATGCCTTGACAAGTTTTTGAAGGAGTTCAAAATAGATCAGCAAAGAAGGAGTTCTTGGTTGCGTTGTAAGGTGTGAATTTGAGTAAGACTCAAAACCCGACCACGGCAGAATAAAGAGAATAGACGAAGGTCGTCTTCTATGCCTTAGCCGTAGAATCTAAAGTATGCCATGCTGTGTACCGCACCTGATATGTGCCTTGACTCAAAATATGTTGAGAGGTACAGAGAGTGATCCATGATTGAATCACTAGCAGCGGTCAAAATTTATCCTTAGTAACTAATGGACTAAGGGATTTTTCTCGATTATGGAGGTGGTTAAAGAGTTTGTCGTAAAAGGTTACGTCGATGCAAGCTTTGACACTAATCCGAATAACTATGAGTAGTGAAACGGATTCGTATAGTAGAGTAGATATTTGGAGCATTTCCGAATAGCACGTAGTAGCAGCATCTATAAGATGACATAAAGATTTGTAAAGGACGCACGGATCTGAAAGTTTCAGAACCGTTGACTAAAACCTCTCTCACGAGCAAGACGTGATCAGACCCCATAACTATATGGGTGTTGGATTCATTGGAATCACATGGTGATGTGAACTAGATTATTGACTCTAGTGCAAGTGGGAGACTGTTGGAAATATGCCCTAGAGGCAATAATAAATTAGTTATTATTATATTTCTTTGTTCATGATAATCGTTTATTATCCATGCTATAATTGTATTGATTGGAAACACAATACTTGTGTGGATACATAGACAAAACACTGTCCCTAGTAAGCCTCTAGTTGACTAGCTCGTTGATCAAAGATGGTCAAGGTTTCCTGGCCATAGGCAAGTGTTGTCACTTGATAACGGGATCACATCATTAGGAGAATCATGTGATGGACTAGACCCAAACTAATAGACGTAGCATGTTGATCGTGTCATTTTGTTGCTACTGTTTTCTGCGTGTCAAGTATTTATTCCTATGACCATGAGATCATATAACTCACTGACACCGGAGGAATGCTTTGTGTGTATCAAACGTCGCAACGTAACTGGGTGACTATAAAAATGCTCTACAGGTATCTCCGAAGGTGTTAGTTGAGTTAGTATGGATCAAGACTGGGATTTGTCACTCCGTGTGACGGAGAGGTATCTCGGGGCCCACTCAGTAATACAACATCACACACAAGCCTTGCAAGCAATGTAACTTAGTGTAAGTTGCGGGATCTTGTATTACGGAACGAGTAAAGAGACTTGCCGGTAAACGAGATTGAAATAGGTATGCGGATACTGACGATCGAATCTCGGGCAAGTAACATACCGAAGGACAAAGGGAATAACATACGGGATTATACGAATCCTTGGCACTGAGGTTCAAACGATAAGATCTTCGTAGAATATGTAGGATCCAATATGGGCATCCAGGTCCCGCTATTGGATATTGACCGAGGAGTCTCTCGGGTCATGTCTACATAGTTCTCGAACCCGCAGGGTCTGCACACTTAAGGTTCGACGTTGTTTTATGCGTATTTGAGTTATATGGTTGGTTACCGAATGTTGTTCGGAGTCCCGGATGAGATCACGGACGTCACGAGGGTTTCCGGAATGGTCCGGAAACGAAGATTGATATATAGGATGACCTCATTTGATTACCGGAAGGTTTTCGGAGTTACCGGGAATGTACCGGGAATGACGAATGGGTTCCGGGGGTTCACCGGAGGGGGGCAACCCACTCCGGGGAAGCCCATGGGTATTTGTGGGGGTCACACCAGCCCTTAGTGGGCTGGTGGGACAGCCCACCAAATCCTATGCGCCAAGGAATAAAAATCAAAGGAAGAAAGAAAAAAAAAAGGGGAAGTGGGAAGGGGGAAGGACTCCCTCCCACCAAACCAAGTAGGACTCGGTTTGGGGGGGGAGAGTCCTCCCCCCTGGCTCGGCCGACCCCCTTGGAGTCCCTTGGACTCCAAGGCAAGGTCCCCCTCCCTCCTCCTATATATATGGGGCTTTTAGGGCAGATTTGAGACGACTTTCTCACGGCTGCCCGACCACATACCTCCATAGTTTTCCCTCTAGATCGTGTTTCTGCGGAGCTCGGGCGGAGCCCTGCTAAGACAAGATCATCACCAACCTCCGGAGCGCCGTCACGCTGCCGGAGAACTCTTCTACCTCTCCGTCTCTCTTGCTGGATCAAGAAGGCCGAGATCATCGTCGAGCTGTACGTGTGCTGAACGCGGAGGTGCCGTCCGTTCGGTACTAGATCGTGGGATTGATCGCGGGATTGTTCGCGGGGCGGATCGAGGGACGTGAGGACGTTCCACTACATCAACCGCGATCTCACATCGCTTCTGCTGTACGATCTACAAGGGTACGTAGATCACTCATCCCCTCTCGTAGATGGACATCACCATGATAGGTCTTCGCGCGCGTAGGAAAATTTTTGTTTCCCATGCGACGTTCCCCAACAGTTCTAGGGCAGAGAGTTGATAAAAAGTTGGATGTTATTCACTATGCTAGTAAAACTCTAGACAGTGCCCAAAGAAACTATGCTACTACGGAAAAGGAATTTTTAGCAGTCGTGTTTGCATGTGAAAAGTTCAAGTCTTACATAGTTGATTCCAAAGTCACTATTCACACTGATCATGCTGCTATTAAGTACCTTATGGAGAAGAAGGACGCTAAACCTAGACTTATCAGATGGGTTCTCTTGCTACAAGAATTTGATTTGCACATTGTCGACATAAAGGGTGATGATAACCCTGTAGCAGATAACTTGTCTAAGTTGGAGAACATTCTTGATGACCCACAAGCTATTGATGATAGCTTTCCCGATGAGCAATTGAATGTCATTAATGCTTCATGTAGTGCACCGTGGTATGCTGATTATGCAAACTATATCGTTGCCAAATATATACCACCTAGTTTCACATACCAGCAAAAGAAGAAATTCTTCTTTGACTTGAGACATTACTTCTGGGATGATCCTCACCTTTATAAGGAAGGAGTAGATGGTGTTATTAGACGTTGTGTACATGAACATGAACAGGGACAGATCCTACAGAAGTGTCACTTCGAGGCCTACGGAGGACACCATGCGGGAGATAGAACTGCACACAAGGTATTGCAATCAGGTTTCTACTGGCCCACTCTCTTCAAGGATGCCCGTAAGTTTGTCTTGTCTTGTGACGAATGTCAAAGAATAGGTAATATTAGCAAACGTCAGGAAATGCCTATGAACTATTCACTTGTCATCGAACCATTTGATGTCTGGGGCTTTGATTATATGGGACCTTTTCCAAAATCCAACGGGTATACTCATATCCTAGTTGTTGTTGATTATGTCACTAAGTGGGTAGAAGCTATCCCCACTAGTAGTGCTGATCACAACACCTCTATCAGGATGCTTAAAGAAGTTATTTTCCCTAGATTTGGAGTCCCTAGATATCTAATGACCGACGGTGGTTCACATTTCATTCATGGTGCTTTCCGTAAAACGCTTGCTAAGTACGATGTCAACCATAGAATTCCGTCTCCCTATCACCCTCAGTCCAGTGGTCAAGTAGAGCTAAGAAACAGAGAGATTAAACTAATTCTGCAAAAGACTGTCAATAGGTCTAGAAAGAATTGGTCTAAGAAGCTCGATGATGCACTGTGGGCTTATGGGACTGCCTATAAGAATCCCATGGGCATGTCTCCGTACAAAATGGTGTATGGTAAAGCATGTCATTTACCTCTTGAGCTAGAGCATAAAGCTTATTGCGCAATCAAAGAGCTCAACTTTGACTTCAAACTTGCTGGTGAGAAGAGGTTATTTGACATTAGCTCGCTTGATGAATGGAGAACTCGGGCATATGAGAATACCAAGTTGTTCAGAGAGAAGGTTAAGAGGTGGCATGATAAGAGGATACAAAAGCGTGAGTTCAATGTAGGTGATTATGTCTTGCTATAGAACTCTCATTTAAGATTCTTTGCAGGCAAGCTTCTCTCTAAATGGGAAGGTCCCTATTTTGTTGAGGAAGTATATCGTTCCGGTGCTATCAAGATCAACAACACGAAAGGTAATTGTCCGAGAGTTGTAAACGGGCAGAGAATCAAGCATTATATCTCAGGTACTCCCATAAATGTTGAAAGCAATATTATCAATACCATAACTCCGGACGAATACCTAAGGGATATTTTTCAGCCTGTTTCAGACTCCGAAAACAAAGAGGTATGTGATTCGGTAAGAAAACACAGTCCAAAACTTTTCCAGTACGAATTTTTCTCCGTTTTGGAATATTTGAAAAAATACAAAAATTGGAAGTAGTCCGAAAAGTGCGCGAGGAGGCGACAAGCCTGCCAGGCGTGGGCCCACCCCCTGGTCGCGCCTGGGGGCTTGTGGCCACCTCGTGCGCCTCCCGGACTCCATTTTCTTGCGGAGTACTCCTTCTGGTCTGGAGAAAATCAATATATATTCTCCCGTTTGGTTTGACCCTCGTATCACGCAGATTTCCTCTATTTTCGTTTCGAGCCTGTTTCTGTTGCAGATCTAGATCGCTATGACATCCACGAAAGCTCCGAAGGACAAGATCTTCGAGAAGGTCATCAACCCCTACCTCACGGGAGTGCTGCAACACCCTCAATCTATCGAGATGTGTGAGGGGATGTTGCACATCCGTGATGTTGAGGGGCCCAAGAAGACCGGGAGCGTGGAGACGAGGCTCGAAGCAATGGAGCAACAAGTTTTCAAGTGCCAAGGGATGGTGCAACGTGGACTCAACGCCAACCACAAGATGATCACGGAGTTCACCAACAAGCACAGGATTGATGCCAATGACATTGGGAAGCACCTCTCGAGGCTCTATGACAGGATTGATCAACTCCAGGCCCAGATCTATGACCTGCAGAACCAAAACTGTGAGTATGAGTATAGATTTAAATCAATAACGGTTGGATGCAGATTTGAGGATTCCGGAGACTCGTTCATCTTTCCATGATGGAGCACCTATGCCTTGGAAGATGGAGGATCAAGCCCATGTTGCAACAGCTCCACCACCATCACCACCAAAGGAAGACAACTGAGCATGGGTATGGGCAATCCCCTTGGCTTGTGCCAAGCTTGGGGGAGTTGCCCCGGTATCGTAACACCATCACATCTTTTGCCTTTACCTTTGTTTTAGTTTTCCTTTTCAGTTTTCTCTTTCTCTAGTAGATTAAAAGTCTTAGTGTTTTAGTCTTGAGTTTTGCTTTGTGTCACCCCTGATGTATTCGAGCTCTTGAGCTTTATAATAAAGAGTGTCTTAGTTGAAGGGCTTTGCCTCTTGCCATGATCAATAGAGTGAGAAAAGAACAAAAGCATGAAAGATCATGTAATGATCTTATGGGAAGTGATGGCTTCACATATAAAAAGAATGATGATTGAGACTTGTTGAGGGTAGACAAACGTAGACCTTGGTCATTGTTGCAATTAATAGGAAGTGATAAAGAAGGAGAGGTTCACATATAAATATATCATCTCTGACACCATCTATGATTGTGAACACTCACTAAACTATTTCATGCCTAGAAGTAGATGTTGGACAAGGAAGACAACATAATGAATTGTGTTTGCTTGGTTCCGAACAATGTTATATGATTAGAGATCCCTTAGCATGTGACGACTGCTTCCACCTCATATTAGCCAAACCTCCCACACTAAGTAGAGATACTACTTGTGCATCCATAAACCTTCAACGCGGTTTGCCATGAGTTTCCACCATACCTACCTATGGATTGAATAAGATCCCTCAAGTAAGTTGTCATCGGTGCAAGCAATAAAAATTGCTCCTTAATATGTATGATCTATTAGTGTGTGGAAAATAAGCTTTGTACGAACCTGTGATAAGGAAGACATAAAAGCGATAGACTACATAATTAAGTTCTTTATCACAGGAGGCAATATAAAGTGACGTTCCTCCGCACTAAGAGGACACGCATCCAAACCTCAAAGCGCATGACAACCTCTGCTTCCCTCTACGAAGGGCCTATCTTGTACCTTTACTTTTTGCCCTTGAAAGAGTTATGGTGATCTTCACCAATTCCTTATTCCGCCTTTATCTTGGCTAACGTCATATGCTTGGGAAAGATCTATATTCATATGTAAACTTGGAAGTAAGTATTCATGAATTATTATTGTTGATATTACCCTTGAGGTAAGCAGTTGGGAGGCGAAACTATAAGCCCCTATCTTTCTCGGTGTCCAGCTGAAACTTTGATCTCATGAGTACCACGTGAGTTGTAGCAATTGTAGAGAACGAAAGAATGATTGAGTATGTGGATTTCCTTTACAAGCTCTTATTTGACTATTTCTGATGTTGTGATAAACTGCAATCGCTTCAATGACTAAAGGCTATCGGTTGTTACTTCTCGATAAGGTTCTTGATCCATGCTTTACCTTGTGAAGGAATTATCACTTTAGTATGAGAAATTATATGTTGGTATTGCTGTTCTGATCATGATCATAATGCATGCATGTTCGTATCTTGTTTTGTCGACACCTCTCTCCCTAAACATGTGGACATATTTATTGAGCTAGGCTTTCGCTTGAGGATAAGCGAGGTCTAAGCTTGGGGGAGTTCATACGTCCATTTTGCATCATGTTTTCATGTTGATATTTATCGCTTCTTGGGCTGTTATTTCACTTCACGGTACAATTCTTATGCCTTTTCTCTCTTATTTTGCAAGGTTTACATGAAGAGGGAGAATGCTGGCAGCTGGAATTCTAGCCTGAAATTGGAGCCAGTTTGAGATACCTACTCTGCGCAACTCCAAACGCCGTAAAAATCAACAAGGATTTTTTTCCGGATTTACAAAAAATACCGGGCCAAAGAAGCGCCAGAGGGGTGCCAGCATGTGGCCACAAGCCTGCTAGGCGCGGCCACCCCCCTGGCCGCGCCTATGGGGCTTGTGGGTAGCCTGCTGGCCCACTAGCCCCCCTCTTCTGCTATATGAAGGGTTTCGTCCAGAAAAAAAAATCAAGGAGGAGCTTTTTCGTGGATTAGCCGCCGCCACGAAGCGGAACTTGAGCAGAACCAATCTAGAGCTCCGGCAAGACGATCCTGCCGGGGAAACTTCCCTCCCGGAGGGGGAAATCATCGCCATCATCATCACCAACACTCCTCTCATCGGAGGGGACTCGTCACCATCAACATCTTCATCAGCACCATCTCATCTCCAAACCCTAGTTCATCACTTGTAACCAATCTCCATCTTGCGACTCCGATTGGTACTTGTAAGGTTGCCAGTAGTGTTAATTACTCTTTGTAGTTGATGCTAGTTGGATTACTTGGTGGAAGAGTTTATGTTCAGATCCTTGATGCTACTTATTACCTCTCTGGTCATGAATATGATTATGCTTTGTGAGTAGTTACTTTTGTTCCTGAGGACATGGGATAAGTCATATGCTAATAGTAGTCATGTGAATTTGGTATTCGTTCGGTATTTTGATGTGTTGTATGTTGTTTTTCCTCTAGTGGTTTTATGTGAACGTCGACTACATAACACTTCACCATTATTTGGGCCTAGAGGAAGGCATTGGGAAGTAGTAAGTAGATGATGGGTTGCTAGAGTGACAGAAGCTTAAACCCTAGTTTATGTGTTGCTTCGTAAGGGGCTGATTTGGATCCACTAGTTTAATGCTATGGTTAGACTTTGCCTTAATTCTTCTTTCGTAGTTGCGGATGCTTGCGAGAGGGATTAATCATAAGTGGGATGCTTTTCCAAGGAAGGGCAGTACCCAAGCGCCGGTCCACCCACATATCAAACTATCAAAGTAACGAACACGAATCGTATGAACATGATGAAAACTAGCATGACAGAAATTCCCGTGTGTCCTCGGGAGCATTTTACCTCCTATAAGACTTTGTCCAGGCTTGTCCCTTGCTACAAAAGGGATTGGGCCACTTTGCTGCACCGTTGCTACTTTTGTTACTTGTTGCTTGCTACGAATCATCTCACCACACAATAACTTGTTACCGACAATTTCAGTGCTTGCAGATTTTACCTTGCTGAAAACCACTTGTCAGATCCTTCTGCTCCTCGTTGGGTTCGACACTCTTACTTATCGAAAGGACTACGATTGACCCCCTATACTTGTGGGTCATCACTGTCCCGCCATGGTCCGCTTCCACCATCCGTCGCCGGCGGTGGCGCCTCCACAGGACTTCCGTCACTCCAATCACTCCATCCCTCGCCGTGCTATACATGTTGTTCGTCGCCCCCATCCATCACCGAGCTTTGTTGATGTCGTCTCTCTCCATGCCACTTCCCAATGTCGCCCAGCCGCCCCTCCCTCTTCTCTAGACATCTTGGGGGAAAGGAGGCCCAGCAGACCAGTTGTGGTCCTGGGCTGTGGGCAAGATGGTGCCATGGTCCAGGCTATGGAAGAGGAGCTATGGAGGCACAAGCTTGAGGAGTACGAAAGACGATCCATATCCCACAATGAGTTGTTGTGGAGGGCAAGCTGCAACAAAATTTTAGTTGCAAAACTAATAAATAAGATAAAATTAGAGCAACCCCAACGCAGTGACCCATTTTGTCCGTTTGGGTCATCTGGACACAAAAGTTGGCCCAACGGAATGACCCAAACGGGCGCGCGTGTCCGTCTGCTGTCCGCTCGTTGTCCATCCCGACTCAAACTAGGCGGAAAGTTGGGCAACAAATGGTTCCGCGGCGGACAAAACTGGGCGCTCTCGTCGTCCGCTCTCGTCCGGGGCGCGGGGGCGCCGGCCAGGCGGAACCAGGCGGTGCGGTCATTCCCGTTACCGGCGCCCTCGCCCGGGGCGGCCGGGGGAAGAAGTGGCGCATGACGACGGCCTCGGTGGAGTCATCCTCGGCGTCGTCGGGTATCTCGACCACCGCGGTGGTCGACGAGGAGGAGGCGCCGGAGTCGTCCACGAACAGGGACAGCGGCGGCCCCTCGGCCGAGGCGAGTCGTTGAGATCCCACATGCCGGCCGTCTTTCCCTTTCCTTCACTTCCTCACTCCTCCTCCCTGCTTGTCGTCCAATGCTTCGATCCACCCCTATCGGCCTCTCTCTGCTCTGCTGGACTCGGCTCGGCTCTCGTTGGCTGGGGTTGAAGATAACAAGAAAGCAGAGGGGGAGAGGAGGGGGAGAAAAAGGCAGTGTCCGCATCTTCTATATCGGACGGATGGGTTGGGTTCATCCACCGGCCGCCCGTTTCCGCATCTTGTCCGCTAGGCAGACGGGTGACCCAAACGGACAAAATCCGGACAAAATTCGTGTCCGTTTGGGTCGCCCCATTGGAGTTGCCCTTAGGTGAATTCATACAGACACTCGGTGGGCGGACGAGACGGCGGATGCTCGTGTGCAATCCGTCGGGTGAAACCAGACGTTTGTCATGATTTTAAAATTTTAAATGTGAAAGCATTCAATAAAAATGATCGATGAGAGCAACTCCAATGGGGCGACCCATTTCGTCCACCGCCCTCCGTTTGGGTCTGCGCAGTCAAAAATGATGGCCCGACGCGCTGACCCATTGCCAAAACGCGTCTGCTTTGCGTCCGCGCCGACCCATTTCCGGCCCAAATATGGGACTGAAATGCGTCGGCGCGGACGCGCGCTCCCTCGGTGTCCGCCTCCAACCACCGTGGTCAACATAATTTATCGGTGGGTGCGGCCGGCCATTTTTAATCCGAGGGTGCGGTGGGTTCCGCCATCTGCTTCCAGAAGCCTGCCCGTCCACATCCAGCCACCTCCTCGGCAACCAAGCGACCGAAACCCTAGCACACCATGGCCGGCGGCTTCTCACACAAGGGCAAGGCCCCGCTCTTCCCATGCGCCATCTCCCCGTCGTCGTCTTCCCACCGGCCTCGCCAGCGCGTGAGTTTCCCGGTGCACCAAGCGCGATGTCACGCTACCACACGGCTGGCATCTGGATCCGGAGAGGATTCCGGTGCCGGCCGTGCCGCGGTCGGCGCAGGTGCAGGCGGAGGAGGTGAGCCGCCATCGGCGTCTGCGGACGGCGGAGCAGCGGTGAGACCCCACGTATGCGGCCGACTCCCCTAACTGGGAGGTGTGGTTCGTGGTGGAGCATGAGGAGCAGCGCCGTCGTGGTGTGCGCGAAGTGCATCCAGGATGCCCTGTGCCGCCCCCGCCTGTCGTCAGTGACGAGGACCAGGAGGCTGAGGCCGCCTACCAGGTGGCGCTCGCTGGTGTTCTCCGCGACTGCGAGGAAGAAGCGTGGCGCATGGCAGACGAGGAAGCGGCGTACCAGCAGCAGCTCGCGAAGGCCATCGCACTGTCGGCCGTCGACGACTGCGTCGTGTCACCTCCGCCGGAGCCCGAGCCCTCGATGTCGTTGGAGGTCTACCAGTGGACCGACGTCGTCCAGGAGTTCGTCAGTGCGCCGCCCATCTGGTTGGACGTGACACCGCAGCAGGAGCAAGCTTACCTTGAGCAGTGGAAGTTAGAGCACCTGTGGGTGGAGCGCGCCGAAGGCCTACGGCTCATGGAGTTGGAGGAGGAGGAACGACGGGAGGCGGAGGAGGAGGAGCGTGCCCGTGCTGTTGCGCTGCCACCGCCACCAGCACAGCCCGCGCCGGCGGGGCAGACGACGGAGGCGCGGGCAGCTGCGCTCTGGAACTCGGCGTTCCCCTGGGCCGTCCGTGCGCCTACGCTGGTCGACCTCACCGGCTCGGACGACGATGACGTCGCCGCCTAGGGCTGCGTGGACGTAGTTTTAGGTTTTTTTACTTAATGTAATGCGGACGTGACGCGTGGACTATCGTCGGCCCACGTAACCGGCTTTTAATGCTTAATTATGCATTATGTGTTTTTTCACGTCGGCAAAAAATTGATCCGGACAACGTTGGGCGAACGAACCGATCCATTTACGAAAACGGGCGTTCGTATCTGCCTAGCCGACCCAAACGGACAAAAAACGAATGAAATCGCTGTTCGTTTGGATGGGTCATTAAAATTGCTCTGAGTGTTTACGAACACGTGCGAACACGTCCAGCCGTAGGTGCTCATACCGCTATTGCTAAAGCACAGACACCAGGCATAGTGCGCGGCTGGTCGGCACATGAAGATGAGGCGAGAGGGAAAGCAGAAGCGAAATCGAAAATAGCCTTTGTGCCCCTTTCCCTCGCCGCTTTCAACGACGATCCACGACGTGGTGGACACGAGTAGTAGTTAAAACTTAAGACGAAATGCGCATGCAACCCGTGTGCGTGTTGTGCCAGCTACCAAGGTACGAAACCAGTTGTTCGATCCCATGTTTAGCAAAATCGAGCGATTAAAATGTACTCCCTCTGTTTTTTAATATAAAACATTTTTACTGTTTAGGTTATGGAACAGAGATGATAATAATGTACTCTTAGTTGTTCCGTGTCTGGCAATACGATTCAATTGTCTCCTTTACGACGCGCGAATGACTGTTAGAGCGTGTATACATCTCGCAGAACTGTCCGGCAATATGATAAATGCGTATCAAAATGTATTTTCTACCTATGTGTATGTAAGGCATCCATCTAGACATGTCAAAAGCTGTTCGGCATCGATCATGTCGCATCACAACTTTAGAGCATCTCCACACCTCAAACGATTGAATGGACGGCATGCATAGTGACACATCTCTATTATAAAAAACACAAGATCCAACTCATCATCTTAGCCATCTAATCAGACAATCAATGATTAAAAATCTTCGTTAACGAAATCCTTCGTTAACAACAAAATCCTTCGTTAACACCACGACGAAATCCTCTCTTCGCGGCCTAAACCGCTCAACCCCGTCTCACCGCACCCCCATGCCCGCCCCGCCCGCTCATCCTCGCCTGCTGCCTCCCCCATGCCCGCCCCGCCCGCCGCCGCCTCCTGCTCGCCCCGCCCGCCGCCGCCCCCTGCTCGCCCCACCCGCCGCCCCTGCTCGCCTCACCCGCCGCCCCGTGCTCGCCTCACCCGCCGCCCCGTGCTCGCCCCGCCCACCGCCGCCCCTGCTTGCCCCGCCCACCGCCGCCCCTGCTCGCCCCACCCGCCGCCCCCTGCTCGCCCCGCCCGCCGCCCCCGCCTTGCCCCGACCCCACCCCCGCTCGCCCCAACAACCCCCACCCCCGCTCGCCCCGACCCCCGCCGCCCCCCGCTCGCCCCGCCCGCCGCCGCCCGCTCGCCCCGCCCGCCGCCTCCCCCTGCTCACCTCGGGGTCGGAGATGAAGAGGGCGCGGCCGTGGCGGCAATCGAGGGCCCGCCAGAATTGACGGTGCGGAGCGGCGAGGGAGAAGGATGAGGCGGTGGTGGGGATGAAGCGGGGGATGACCTCGTCGTTCCAGTTGTGGAGGAAGCCGAGGACAGGTGGTTCCCTGTGTAGCTCGTGGAGGCGGCGGCAGAACGCGCGGTGGAAGACAATGTCGCTCCAGGTCTTGCAGACGAGCGAGGCACGGAGGAGGCAGTCCGGCTCGTCGGGCGGGCGGAGGAGGAGGATCTCTTCGACGAGCTCGTTCGGGAGCACCCGCGGTATCGCCGCCATGGTGGCCTCTAGGTCTGGGCGTGTGTCCGGGAGCGTCGTCGGCGAGGTGCGATGGCGAGGCTGCGCTGGTGTCGTTACAGGCTTTTACTGGAATCACCTTTTACAGGCTTTTGTCATTGTACTAAAATCACTTGAACTTTACTGTAAAGTACATTGAGACCAGGTTCACTACTCAGTATCTGGTTCGATTCTTATACCGACACTTATACATACAATTACAGCTCACTTGTTTTCTTGGTGATCTCGGTCTTGGCATCCACGAAGCACACTCATTTTCAACAATCGATGGCTACTCGGTGGATGTATTCGTTGTCACTGGTTTGCCTCTTGTGGTATGCATTAGCTAACTGATTCTAGCATATTAGAGTGTGTCCTTTTCCTTACTACTATTTCAGCAATTTTTATGGTGATATATTCTCTATTAGTGCTATTCATAGGGTACTAAACAGCTGCAAGTAAAGATAATGGAGAAATTTCGCAGTGTTGAGGTATAGGCTTCAGTCTGCCCTTCTTGTGTGAAGTTTAATACCTCTATCTAACTGAATAATAAGCACTCTACTGTTTGGTTTCAGTAAATTTGCTAACTTTACCTGAATAATATAAAATGCAATCTCCTAAGAGTTCTCTTTTGATGATGCAAAAGAAATGTTTGTGCAAACATGCATTGTGGTTTTGTCAGATAATAACAATCATATGTTATGTAATACTACTAAATTGGGTTGTGGGCAGGCACAAACTTGTACAGTATCAAGCGCATCATTACCTTCATTGAAAGGTCTGCAAGGTGGAGAGAGTAGGCCCACATCTACCAGTGTGGAAATACCATCAGATGGAGCAGATGTTTGGGAAATAGACCTGAAGCTGCTCAAGTTTGGGAACAAGGTTGCATCTGGATCAAACGGTGACCTATAAGTTCCTGTTTGTTTAGTGAAAACAGTTGAAACTTGCAAAACCTAGCAAAATTGTCATTTTATTCTTTGGTTTCTTAGGTACCGCAGATCATACTGCATCCATTATGTGGACATTAAAGTAGTGAGACATGAGCGCATCGGTGCAGATTTGTACCGGGATTTTGCGCAGGAAGTGTACATTATGAGGTTAGCTAGAATTTTAGTCTCCATATACAGGCTACATCTCCTGTTTGTTTTGCCAGTATTCAAATGCCTGACTGGGTTATTGTCAATTATTACTTATGTCCATATAGAGTTATAGACTTACTGCTCAATCCATGCTCGCAGAAAGGTTTGTCACAGGAATGTTATGCACTTTATCGGTGCATGTACAAGACAGCCCAACTTATATACTATAACAGGTAGATTACAATGGGGTTAATGTTTATAGTTGCTATCATGCAGATAATGTTAATTGTTTTCGTCATATTTCCCCCTTTTGGTATTATTTTAGATTTCATGTCGGGGGGAGCGTACACGATTACCTGCATAAAAAGGGCAGTTCCTTAAAGCTCGCAGAAATACTAAGAGTGGCATGTTTATAGTTGCTCCTTACACTCCTCTCTTGCATTGTTAGTAGATCTGATGATTACTACAGTTCTTAGCAAAATAAAGATTAACTTTCACGTGTGGATGTTTGTTTTATAGCAAACACGAGCTGCTCCTCTGTATTTATGTTCTTGTTTTCTGCTCGTTTCCTCTTTACATGAGCAGCGAGCATAGCACAAAGAGGCTGCAATCATTTTCTCTGATTTTTTACTTGATGAATAAACTATCAATTTTAAATGGATTGCTCAATATGTGAATTATATGCCATGAATATTTGTTTACCATCAGCAACATGATTGTTTTCTATCGAAAATTACTAGGTTCCAAGGTAATCTGACCACCTAAAGAAAAGTGGTTCTTGATCTGATTTTTAGACCTAGGAGTTAATGCATCTGCAATGCGGGTTGGGGACCGAGCGACGGATTCCGGTCAAGGGGTTTGTCAGCTAGCGCAGAGGCATGCTCCATAAGAATGCAATAATTAGATTAAGCAAGGCAGCCAGGAAGGCGTCTCGGAAACAAGCATGGTGATGGCTTGCTCAACTGCAAGTTCCACAAAAAATGGTACGAGCATGGATCCCTTCTTTCTGTAGCTTCGGTCCTGGTTCATGAAAGCTTTAGTTATTGAAGTTGTCTTGATTTTAATGGTAATGATTTGTGGTAATGCTTTCTTCCATCTTTCTTACTTAGACGAGCATTGATTTGTCCTTGCAAGCAACCGTCATTTGTTTGATTTTTGGATTTCTGCAGTCATGACTATTGAGTTGCGTTGATTATATTTTTTAACATGTGTGTATCACTTTTACCTGCATATTCAACGATTTTTCTTTATTGGTACTAGGATGGATATTTTCTCCTGGAATGCAGCTGGATGTATGATTGAGGAGATGAACCAAGCATCCTGCTATGATATGATCGAGTTGTATCTCGAGTACATATGAAAGTAGCTCAACAGCTGGCATAAATAGAGGTATGACTAATGTTTATTCAATTGCTAACAAAGGACATGTGGAGCAATGTCACAACCCCTATAAATTATGTTTAGTATCAATTGGTATCATATGTTCCATTCAATTGCTACAATGCAGATCCATGCTATGCCTTTTCCGGTGTATGAGTTCTTTGTGACTTCCTCCCATATTCTTGATCAAGACTTTGATGATACACACACATACTATAAACTTCAGTACTATTAATTGCTTTCTTTATTTGGTCATATCCGACTCTACTTTAATCCGCTCCTACATTGCCAAGCTCAGTTTCATTATACATGGAGTGTGTTTGTGTGATGATATTTCCAGATTTTTAAATATATGGCAAGCACAACCACTGATATCAACGCTTATTATTTTTTATTTTAGATGGTTTATGCGTGTGATTAAATCACCCCTGATATAAAAAAAATGCTCAACTGAATTTTCTAAGATGTCACGTGATGTTGGTCTCAGAGTCGAGAGTGTGAAACCCCAACGAGGCCCCCACATGGATCCGAAAACTGGTACGAAAAGGACAAGCCACTGAACCTTCCTCCTGGTTCAGTGCGGCCAAACCTCACCTCAGCCCTCTATGCCATGCCAGCATATGATACTCCTTGCCCCTTGGTGCATAATTCAGTTGGCAAATAAAGGCTGCTATGCACATAAAATTCAGTTTACTCCAAAATCAGTAAACTGAATTTATTTTTCAATCCATATACACCGGGAAATTAATTCAGTAATCTGAATCATTTAAGTAAACTACCTATTATTTTTTTCCTAACTAACTATTTTTAGATTCAGTCAGATAATTACATATTCTTTTATTACAATTATGCTCTCTTTATTTACAATGGGAACAAACTAAAGAAAGGAAAAGAAACTACAACCAAGAAGGCATGCATGCAAGTATCTTGGATCTTGACATTTACTCATGGACTATGCATCATTTTCTCGCAGCTCAACTAATCAGAGTACAACATGGCAAACTTCTGAATAAATTTCCAAGACATCACAAGGGGCAACAGTTCTATAGCAGTACTTCTATTAAATTTTGTTCACTAATTTTTCCAGAGTATATGATTTGCACTGATTTTTTTTCACTAATTTGCATTGGATTTCAGTTAAATCTTCAGTACATTTAGACCTGCTTTCAGAACATGTTCATGTGAAAGTTAGAATGCTTTAGACTTGATTTAGACTTGTTCATGTTCAATTTACTATTTACTGAAAACTTTAGACTTGTTGTTAGTGGATGAGAACATGTTGTTAGCAAGTCTATATTTACTCAAGGCCTTGCTGTTAATGCATCTTCTGTACATCATTCACGCATGAAAAATCTGGGAACAATTAGTTTGTTGGCTATGTGTTGTCATAGCTGGGTGCTCCTGATTCAAAAGAACTAAATGCCTGCAACCTTTGTATGCCTGTCAGCTCTCTCTCTCTCTCTCTCTCTCTCTCTCTCTCTCTCATTCTCCCTGCTATGTAATTTTGGAATAGTAATGTTTATTTGGAGACTATAAGGCATATAATGAGATGGGTTGTTTGGTTAGAGGAATCGAAATAGGTAACCACCTACTGTAATTGATGATATATATATGTTCACTGGAGTTTTAGTCGAGTATCAATTTTTTGTATTACAACTTCTTTTTATTTATTTTATTCATATATATTTTTATATGAAATGATGATTTTCTCAATCAGTAATACTAGCAAGAAAACAGAGCTACAGTGTGGAGGAAGTAGAGGGATTAGCCTTGCTGCAGGGTCTAAAGGAGCTGGTTCAGTTTCTCAACGCTAAAACTATTGTAGAAGTGGATTGTCTGACGCTGCTTAATGCACTGAGTCCTGGTACTACGAATCAGTCTAGCTTATTCCCTGTTATAAGTGACATCAGGGACACTGTGAATCACTTCAGGTCTCACCAAGCTGGGTGGTGTGGGCAGGGAACAAAACAAATCTGCTAATAGTTGTGCTAATTTGGTCAGAAGCTCGGGAGATTTCTTCTTCTTCTTGGCAAATGGAGCTCTTACAAACTGAATGTAGTCTTGTTGTTTCATCATTCTCTAACGATCTTTGTTCTAAAAACCAGAGCTATAATACCTATGCGCAGACTTGCAGTGGAAGTATATGATACTATGAGTTTATCTTTAGGTAGCTAATTAAGTGACACAATTGGGCAAAGAGAACTGTACCCTTTTATGTTATCTTTTGCAGTCTCATACTGGAATGCTAATGCAAGTTGAAATGTAAATTCGGTTGTGATTATTTTTTTCATTAAAAAAAACAGCCCAATCTTAGGTAGGGTCTTCGTCAACTCTGTATTGTTCTACATGATCTTATTGTTATCCTGATAAACTGGTACCAGTATAGAACAACAATCGTGTAGGCTGAGTGTATCAAAATTTGAAAGTATCTTGGCACTTTTTTAAAGTATATTATTTTTGTTCTACGATTTTTTGTATATAATAATATTTAAATCCTTGGAACAGTTGAATCTATGACAATTGTTGATTTTGAATCCTATCGAGTGGAACAACATCCGGTTGATGGAATTCGGTCCTCAATCATATTGTTACACGTGCGTTGTTACTAGTCAAAATAAAGCGATTTAGACAAACGTCTCGAACCGATATATGATTCAATGGACGGCATGCAGAGTGACGGGTCAAAATAAATCGGACGGACGTCTCGAACCAACCTTAGAAGTTTTGATTGACTGCCACTTCTTATATCTAGTCTAAATCTAAAATGGATAAGAACAACTTCAACGCGTCGATCCATTTTATCCATACGTGTTTGTTTGGTGGCGGTGGACAGAAAAGTCATCCCAACGCACCATCTAAACGGACACTTTTCCACTTTTCGTCCGCCTACCGACCCATTTTTGGTCCATTTTTTAGCCTGATTTGCACCGGCACGAACATGAGACGGTCGTGCGCGCCCCGTGCCAACTACTTCCCGTGGCCCGCCAGTCGGTGGCAATGCCTCCACCATTTCCCTCCACTTTTCCCAAAATCCTCTCGCCCGCGTGCGCTCCCGGTCGCTCGCCATGGACGACGACCTCGATGCCGCCAGCGGCCTCGCCTCCCTCGCCTCGTCCGGCATCACGACACCTCTCCTGCAAAGGCAAGCCTCACGCCCCCCCTCCCCCCCCCCCCCCCCGCAAGACCGTCACCGCATCCAAGAAGAAGGAGCTGACGCCCAAGGAGCGGGCCAGGTCGACGAAGAGGAAGGGCCGGAGGCACGTGGCGGACAAAAGGGATGAAGCAGCAACAATAGCCGCTTTCGCACAGCGGGAGGATACCGCCGCCTGCGTCGCGGCGGCAACGAGGGAGGCACTATTGCACCTAGGGTTAAACCCTAGCCAGCACGGGCTCGTCAACACCATCGTGGCCTCAGCCAGCACTGGCTCGTCTGCGTTTCCTCTGATGGTGCTGCCAGAGTCGCCCCGCGTGTCGGCGACTCACCCGATTCCCGACCTCCACGTCTACTGCTACGGCAACATAAGACCTTCCCTGGCAACGGCGCCAGGAATCCTTCTGCTACGGGGTACGCCAATAGGGACTTCCTTGGGAAATATGCAAAGGATTCCCCCGCAGCCTTGGAGCCTTGCGTTGGTGTTCGCTTGAAGAGGAAAAGGTGATGTAGCACAGCGGCGGTAAGTATTTCCCTCAGTTTGAGAACCAAGGTATCGATCCAGTAGGAGGATCACGTCAAGTCACAAGTACATGCACAAACACAAAGAGCTTGCACCCAACGCTATGAAGGGGTTGTCAATCCCTTATAGATTGTTTGCAAAGTGAGAACTGAAAGCAAAAAGTAAACAAAGCAAAGTAAAAGTAAAAGTGGAGACGATAGTTGTGAATAGACCCGGGGGCCGTAGTGTTCACTAGTGGCTTCTCTCATGAAAGCAAGTAGACGGTGGGTGAGCGAATTACTGTCGAGCAATTGATAGAACCACGCAAAGTCATGACGTTATCTATGGCAATGATCATACATATAGGCATCACGTCCAAAACAAGTAGACCGATACTTTCTGCATCTACTACTATTACTCCACACGTCGACCACTATCCAGCATGCATCTAGTGTATTGAGTTCATAAGAACAGAGTAACGCCTTAAGCAAGATGACATGATGTAGATGGACATTCTCAAATCTATGATGAAAGCCCATCTTGTTACCCTTGATGGCAACAACACGATGCGTGCCTTGCTGCCCCTTCTGTCACTAGGAAAGGTCACCGCACGGTATGAACCCAAAACCAAGCACTTCTCCCATTGCAAGAATCGTAGATCTAGTTGGCCAAACAAAACCCAAGACTCGGAGAGACTTACAAGGATATCAAATCATGCATATAAGAAATCAGCAAAGACTCAAATATAATTCATAGATAATCTGATCACAAATCCACAATTCATCGGATCTCGACAAACACACCGCCAAAGAGGATTACATTGGATAGATCTCCATGAAGATCATGGAGAACTTTGTATTGAAGATCCAAGAGAGAGAAGAAGCCATCTAGCTACTAACTACGGACCTGTAGGTCTGAAGTAGACTACTCACGAGTCATTGGAGAGGCGATGATGTTGATGTAGAAGCCCTCCAGCTCCAAAGTCCCCTCCGGCAGGGCACCGGGAAGGGTCTCCAAATGAGATATCGTGGAAACGGAAGCTTGCGGCAGCGGAAAAGTGGTTTCGTGGACGCCCTGATTTTCTTTGGGATTTTAGGGAATATATAGGCCAAAGAGCTAGGGCAGCGGAGCTCCAGGAAGGCCACAAGCCTGGTCGCCACGGGCCCCCCTGGGCGCGGCGTCAAGGCTTGTGGGCTCCCTGTGGGCCTCCTGCCTTGGCCCTCAAGTCCCCCGATCTTCTTCTGTTCTGGAAAAATTTATTTTGGGGATTTTATTCCGTTTGGACTCCTGTGACGCCCTCGGCTTAATCGTACGCTAATCATACACGCAAATGCGTACGATCAAACCCAAGGACTCACGGGGAGATATCACAACACAACTCTAGACACAAATAAAATAACATCAGCTTCATATTACAAGCCAGGGGCCTCGAGGGCTAGAATACGAAAGCTCGATAAACACACGAGTCAGCGGAAGCAACAAATATCTGAGTACAGACATAAAACATGGGGGTGCCTTAGAGAAGGCTAGCACAAAAGATACAACGATCGAACGAGGCGAGGCCTCCTGCCTGGGAACCTCCTAACTACTCCTGATCATCAGCGGCCTCCACGTAGTAGTAAGCACCGTCGGGGTAGCAGTCGTCGGTGGCGGGGACCTCCCGCTCCTGGGCTTCATCATCTGGTCGCAGCAAACGGACCAAGGGAAACAAGGGGGGAGCAAAGCAGCGGTGAGTACTCATCCAAAGTACTCGCAAGTCTTACATCAGAACTATTCTAATAATGCATCAGTATCAAAGAAGGGGGTTATATGTGGACTGACTGCAGCAATGCGAGAATAGAGAGAGAAAGCCTAGTCCTATCGAAGACTAGCATCTTCAGGGTCTTGCAGCATTAGACGAGAGTAGAACAGGGGGAACACATTAATAGTCATATTGTTACAGCAGTATTAAAGTGAGGTCGCGCCTAAAGATCCTCCCTCGACTCCCTGCGAGGAAGCAATCCCGAGGCAAACTAATTCCAGTTAAGTAACAATTGTAGTTGTATAAGATCGGGGCACAACTCCAAGTCGTCCTGTAACCGTGGACACGGCTATCCGAATAGTTAATTTTCATCCCTGCAGGGGTGCACCACATGTCCCGTCACGCTCGATAACACTCTGGCCGGACATACTTTTCTGGGTCCTGCCCGGCCTCGGAATATCGACACGTCGCAGCCCCACCTAAGACTAATCAGAGAGGCCAGCCCGCCGGTCTAAATCCTAAGCACAAAGGGTTCATGGGCCCAGTTCCCCTTCACGCTCCTGCACGTGGCGTGGGCGGCCGACGTCAGTCCTAGCATCCCTTAATCACAAGCGCGATGCATCTCGGGACCACTCGGGCGCGCGCCGCTACACTGCTGGCATCTGAAAAGCTTCGGCTGATACCGCGACGTCGAGTACCCATAATTCTTCCCGCGTAGCCGGTTAGTGCGAAAAGGTCTCCGACCAACCCAGATCAAATACCCAAATCCATTAACATTTTAATTAGGCCAACAACACAGTCTCGCGGGAATCCACCCGTCTTACAACTAATCACCCATGATCCTAGTAACATGGTCGAGTAACTGTGTGGTTGTAACATCGGGGGGAATCCGAGGTATCACCCTCGTTGGATTCCGAACGATGTACCCGTCAAGGGTGGGCTTAGAGGAATCACCCTCGGGGGTCCCACACTCGCGGGGTGGCACGACAGAGACGTCATCGGGAATGGTGAAAGAGGAATCACCCTCGATAACCACGACCGACTAGCTATACTACAGAGATATCAGCAGGAGTACTTAGCGAGGTGTCACCCTCGGTACCCGATAGCATCCCTGTAGCGTCGTACAACGAAGGGGGGTGAACGTGCTGTGTCGGGTCTGGCTCGTCGATCAGAGATCGAGATTTGAAAACAAGCGGGGCAACTGATCTACGGGGTCAGAGGGGATGACTGCTCCACCTATACTAAGCATATTAAAGTTACAGGACTGAAAGTAGCAGTTCATCAAAAACAGGCTATGCATCAGATATAGGAGCTAACTACAACAGTAGCAAAATACTAATGCAAGCAGTAGGAAGAAAGACATAGGCGATATAGGAATGATCAAGAGGGGGTTTGCTTGCCTTGCTGCTCTGCGGCAAAGGACTGATCGGCAGGGTCGTAGATGTACCCGGCAGCAGCGTCAGTCTCGGGGTCTACCGGTAAGAAGAGGGGGAAGAAACAATAAATAATAGCACCGATGCAACACACAACATGACATGGAAATATGCAGGCTAGACATGAGCTAACGCAGCAACATCCGTCATAGACGGGTCGGAAGAATATCTGACGATATTTTCCCAGGTCTCGGGCTACTACCGGTTATACTGGAAACGATGGAAAAGTTCCATGTTTGCTATGCTAGGGACGCGTGACAGACGAACGGGCCGTGCATCCGGGTTCGTCTCGCTCTGCTGATCAACTTACATGTTGAAATTATTTTGATCTGACTTACGGATTATTTAATATTAATTTTCAAAGTTTTATTAATTATTTAGGAATTAAAAACAGATTTAAAAGATTTAGTAAAATCCTATTATGACATCATCGCGATGTCATGCTGACATCACATTTGACTGGTCAACTGACCAGCGGGTCCCGAACGTCATAGGCACAAGTTTTTATTAAGATTAATTATTTATTAATCAGATTAATTCAACGAGGGACCCACGTGTCATACTCTAATTATGTTAATTAATTATTTTAACTAATATATCTATTTATTTATTTATTTAAGAAAAACATTATTTTTAATTATCGCGTGGGGCCTCCCTGTCATTGACAGCGGTGCATTGGCCCCACCGGTAAGTGGCCTAAGGTTATTTCCTCATTTATTTTTATTAGATACTTATCCGTGCAAATACCGTATTCCTCTAAATACCCAAATACACAAATACATACATCACATCTCATACATACATGCATACATACGCATCTAATACACAATTTATTCTTTTTTCATTTTTCCTTTCTCTCAACACTCATCTCTCTCTCTCTGTTAACAGAGACAGAGAACAATTTTCTCTAACACCACCTAGAAGAACCAAATACTCAAATCCTTCTACCGGAGTCCACCGTCGACGGATCGAGGCCCCGTTTGCCGGAACGGAACCGTGACGTCGAGGAGAACGGTAAGGTGGGAGGAGCCCGAGGAGGGGCTCACCGACGGTGACGTGACGGCCCGGTGAAGCCGGAGTTCGCACGAAGTGACGGTGGAGACGGTGACGGTGAGGTTCCGGTGGTGATGTGCCGGCGAGGAGGAGCCGGTGAGAAGGGCCCCCCGGAGATGGAGCCGCCGGCGGGATGGGGAGGGCCCCGGCCGCCGGATCCGGAGGGGGAGGTGGGCAAGGAGGCCGGGGTGGTGGTGCTGCCCGGCGTGGTGAAGGTGGCGCGCCGGCCGTGGAGGGAGGGGCTCGCCGTGAGGTGGGGGGGCCGCCGGGTTGGGTGGCCCGGTGGAGGAGGTGGCCGCCGGGGGGGCGACGGGGAAGCTCGCCGCGGGAGGAGGGCCGGTGGAGGGAGGCCGTGGAGAGGATGGAGGGAGAGGGCCGGCGGGGGAGAGGGCTGCCGGCGGGGAGGGGCTCGCCGGCGGGATGGAAGGAGCCGGCCAGGGAGGGAGAGGGGCGAGGTGGAGGCGCGCTGGGGGGTAGGAGGAGGCGACGTGAGAGGGGATGGGGGGGGCTCGGTTGGTTGGGGGGCCGAGAGAGAGGGAGTGGAGGGAGGTGGCGCGTGGGGTGGGGCCCCCCACGAGGGGGGGACTGGCGGCGGCGGCGTGGGGAAAGGAGGGAATAGCGAGGGGAGTGGGGGGGGTCGCCAGGGGGCGATTAGGGTTTGACGGGGGGGGGGGGGGGGCGGCTGGGCCACTTTTGGCCCAGCTGGGCCGGCTGGGGGGGGGGCTTTCTCCTTTTTTTTTTTTTGATTTGATTTATTTTGTTTTCTCCTTTTCCCTTTTCTTTTTATTATTTCTTTCTTTCAGTTTTCTTTCTTTCTTTTATCTTTATTGTTTCTTTAATACTTTCCTCGTTTTTACATATATATTCTTGTAATATTTGCAATGAACTCATAACGTACTCTACTTTTGTTTTCAAATCTGAAATCCGGACAAACTCGAATCAACGCGGGTCTGAGATGGAAATCCGATGACGTGGCATCATTAACGGTTGATCACTGTAGCTTAATTACGATTACTACTGTAGCAAAAGTCGAGGATGTCACAATTCTCCCCTACTAACAAGAATTCTCGTCCCGAGAATTAAGAGGTAGAGGGAAAGAGCCCGGGGTATTCATCACGAAGATGATCCTCGCGTTCCCAAGTGGCTTCATCTTCAGAGTGATTTGACCACTGCACCTTAAGGAACTTGGTGACCTTGCGACGAGTCTTACGTTCAGCTTGGTCGAGAATGCGGACCGGATGCTCTTTATAAGAGAGGTCTTGTTGTAGCTCTAGCATATCGTGATCCACTGCTCGAATAGGATCCTTGAAGCAGCGGCGGAGTTGAGAAACATGGAAGACATCGTGAACCTGAGAAAGGTTCGCCGGCAGTTCCAATTGATAAGCCACTCTTCCACGCCTTTCGAGAACAGTGAAAGGACCAATATAACGAGGAGCTAACTTGCCCTTGATTCCGAAACGGTGTGCACCTCTCATTGGTGTGACACGAAGATAAGCCTTTTCGCCAGGTTGATAGACCATATCTTGATGATGACGGTCATACTGACTCTTCTGACGAGACTGAGCAACCTTCAGATTCTCATGAATAATGCGGACTTGATCTTCGGCATGTTGAATAATATCCGGACCGAAGAGTGATCGTTCCCCAGTTTCTGACCAATTCAGAGGAGTTCGACACCTTCGCCCATACAATACTTCGAAAGGGGCCATCTTCAGACTAGCTTGATAGCTATTGTTGTACGAGAACTCGGCATACGGGAGAGATTCCTCCCATTTCTTACCGAAAGAAATGACACAAGCTCGAAGCATGTCCTCGAGAATTTGGTTGACTCGTTCAACTTGTCCCTGGGATTGAGGATGAAATGCAGTGCTGAAGGACAGATGAGTCCCCATAGCCTTCTGAAAACTTTCCCAGAATTTTGAAGTAAACAAGCTGCCACGGTCCGAACTGATTACCAACGGAATACCGTGAAGTGAAACAACTCTTGACATATAAAGATCTGCCAGCTGACTAGCATTAATCGTTTCTTTGACGGCCAGGAAATGTGCAACTTTGGACAGTCGATCAATGACGACAAGAATAGCATCATTACCTTTCTGAGACCTGGGAAAACCAGTGACAAAGTCCATTTCAACGTGATCCCATTTCCACTCGGGAATAGAGATAGGTTGCAGAGTTCCAGCAGGCTTTTGGTGTTCTGCTTTGATACGCCGGCATATATCACATTCTGCCACATAGCGTGCAATGTCTTGTTTCATATTGGGCCACCAGAATCTTTGCCGGATGTCTTGGTACATCTTGGTACTACCCGGGTGAATAGACAATGGTGTGTCATGAGCTTCTTCCATCACCTTCCCAGTCATCCTGAGATTTTCCTTCTTATTTGGAACGAATAGGCGACCCTTGAAATACAAGGCGCCACCTTCATCAATAGTGAAAAAGGAGGGTTTACCCTTTGCAATATAGCTCTTAATCCTGTCGACATCATCGTCAAAGTTCTGTATATTCTTTATGGAGCTCACAAGATCTGGTTCAACCACTAGGTTACTGAGGGAACCCTGATTAACAACACGAAGGTTCATCTTTTGATACTCTTCAGGAGGCGGAACAAGGTAACCCTGAGGAACAATGTGGAGGTTCAGTTTACGGAATTCCTCTTGCAGACGATCGTGAACCTGATGAACCTGGAGGTGGTTGCAGTATGACTTGCGACTTAAGGCATCAGCCATTACGTTAGCCTTGCCAGGGGTATATGATATACTACAGTCAAAATCTGCTATACGCTCCATCCATCTTTGTTGACGCAGGTTCAGCTCCGGTTGAGTGAACAAGTACTTCAAACTTTGATGGTCGGTGTAGATTTCACAGCGATTACCGACAAGGTATTGCCGCCATTCCTTCAACGCATGAATGACTGCGGCAAGCTCGAGATCATGAACTGGGTAGTTCTCTTCATGAGCACGCAGTTGACGTGAAGCATAAGCGATCACCTTGCGATCCTGCATTAGGACACAACCTATTCCTTGACGAGAAGCATCACAGTATATGACGAAATCCCTTTTCGTATCTGGAGGAGCAAGTACTGGAGCGGACGTCAGTTTGTCCTTGAGTGCCTGGAAACTTTCCTGACATTTATCAGTCCATTCATACTTAACACCTTTGTGGAGCAGGTCGGTTAAGGGCTTCGCAATCTTGGAGAAGTTCTCGACGAATCGACGGCAATAGCTGGCGAGTCCGAGAAAACTTCTGACTTGCTTGACATTCTTTGGGGGAGTCCAGTCAAGAATAGCTTGAATTCGTTCGGGGTTGACCGCAATACCATCCTTGGAAATCACATGACCAAGGTAAGTCACTTCGTCTAGCAAAAACTCACATTTGGAATACTTCGCATAGAGTTTATGCTCCCGAAGCTTATCCAGTACAAGACGAAGATGTTCAGCATGCTCTTCTTTGTTCTTTGAAAACACCAGAATATCATCCAGATATACCACGACAAATTTGTCGAGGTAGTCCATGAATATATAATTCATCAATCGAGAGAAAGTTGCCGGTGCATTGGTTAATCCGAAGGACATGACGGTGTACTCGTATGATCCATATCGAGTAACAAAGGCGGTCTTTGGAATATCCTCCTTGCGAACACGGATCTGGTGGTATCCCAATCTCAAGTCGAGCTTAGAGAAAACGGTGGAACCAGCAAGTTGATCATACAAATCATTTATCCGCGGGAGAGGATATTTGTTCTGAATAGTGGCCTGGTTGATAGGACGATAGTCTTGAACCAATCGATTTGTCCCATCCTTCTTCTTAACAAAGAGAGAAGGTGCTCCCCAAGCAGAGGAACTCGGACGGATGAAACCCAGACGGAGCGAGTTGTCAATTTCTTGCTTAAGTTCAAGGAGTTCATGTGGTGGCATTTTATAAGGGCGCTTGGCAATAGGAGTGGTACCGGGTACCAAGTCAATGACAAACTCGACAGCTCGAGCAGGGGGAATCCCCGGAAGTTCTTCTGGAAAGACATCTTGGAATTCTCGGACCACTGGAATGTTTTCAATCCCTTCAAGAGGCGACGCATTTAATGCATTCAAGGCATACAGCCGTGCCTCAGCATTACGGACGAGATGAGCATGATAGCTTACTAGTTCATCTGAAGGGTGTAGGAGGTGGACGGTTTTGGTGGCACAAACGATCGATGCCGTATGAGCTTTCAACCAGTCCATCCCCAATATGAGATCGATGTTGGATGACTTTAGTAGGATGGGGTTGGCAAGGAATTCTAGTCCTTCAATTTCGACTGGAACATGGGGGCAAACCACAGAGGTTCGGCATTCGCCCCCAGGGGTGTTTACCACTATCGGGAGGTTCATCTCTTCGCTCCTAATGTCATGCATGTATGCAAAATTTTCCGACATAAAGGAATGCGATGCTCCTGTATCAAACAATACAGAAGCAGGTACTGAGTTAACGAGAAGTGTACCCATCACGGTAGCAGGCTGGTCTTGAGCTTGACCCATATCAATGTTGTTGGCCTGACCACGAACATAAGCAGGCTTAGTGTTGAAGTTGCGGTTCTGGTTGTTGCCACGGCCAGTTGCGGGAAGTGCCAGCTGATTCTGATTCTGCCTGCAGTCTCTAGCACGGTGACCTGGACGGCCACACTTGAAGCACAGCCCGTCCTCAGGACGGGAAGGAGGAACTCGAGGCGGTGGAGCTGGGAGCCTCGGCTGCCTAGGTGGTGGAGGAGGCAGGCGAGGTGCAGCATAGGACGGCCTCGGAGTAGGAGCAGGTGCATGGTACATGTTGTTGGGAATCCAGATCTTCCGCTTCTGTGCAGATGAGCCCGAAGATGAGCCCATGTCACGGTTGCGCTTGCTGCTATCTTTGTATTCCTGCAGACCAGTCTCAACCTGAATAGCCTTGTTCACGAGGGTGGCGAAATCAGCATAGTCCTGAACGAGGAGTGTCAGCTTGATATCAGGGTGGAGGCCTTCACGGAACTTCTCCTGCCTGCGTGCATCAGTCGCAATGTCTTCTTCAGCATAGCGAGATAATTCCAGAAATTCCCGCTGATAAGCATCCACAGTCTTGTTGCCCTGGACCAAGTTGCGGAACTCACGCTTCTTCCGGTCCATGATTCCCTGGGGAATGTATCGAGCACGAAAAGCAGCCTTGAACTCTGCCCAAGTGATGATAGTTCCATCGGGCTGAGAGCGCCTGTGGCTGTCCCACCATTGAGCAGCGGGACCCTTCAGAAAGTAGGCGGCAAAGTTGACATAGCTCGCCAGGGGCACATTGGCAGACTCTAGCTCATAAGAAATGTCACGGAGCCAGTCATCAACATCAAGAGGCTGAGTTGAGCTGCGGTAGATCGCAGGGTTGAGACGACAGAAGTCTTGCAGTGTCACGCCTTGTGGTTGATTCATGTTCGGCCTTTGGAACTGATCCATGAGCCCTTGCATAAACTGGCGGTTCAGCTCAAACTGTTGGATCATCCCCGCCATATACTCAGGAGGCGGGGGTGGTGCATCGTTGGCACGGCCACGCGGGCGGCCAGCTGGTCTAACCATCCTGTTAAATATTTAGCAGGGGTAGTTTAGCTTAAAGTAATCGAAAGGCATCGCACGCAGTCATGAAGTAATCAAGCATAATCAAAGGGAAACACGATAGATACTCCATAGTAGTTGAGTTCGACATACAGACCCATACATAAGTTCGATTACAGACTAACGATTAAAAACTCGAAATTTGGCGATAGCCCGGACGCATTTGACGATACCCTGGACTCACTAGGCGGCGCGCAGGCACGCGGTGGAAGAGTACCACAACGAGATGTAGCGATAAGGCTACATCAACGTCGGAGAGGACGATCGAATCCTGGTAGCTGGCGGTGATAGAAGGTAGGGACAGGACCCTGTGTCCCGTTGTGACTCTGATGAGGGTACCGCATCCAGTCGAGCAGCTGAGGTCCAAGTGCAGGGGTTCTACCCCCAACATCAGTCCACTCGAGAGCTGATGGTAGCTCTGTCCTGCTCGGCTCGCGGATGCGCATAGGTGGAACCCTCGGACAGTGTGATGGCTGCAGCTCTGTCAACGCGTCGTAAAGACGAGCGCGCGTAGCATACAACTCCACAGTCAGAGCTCGGAAAGCACGATCCATTGCCTCAGTGTACTGCACCAGAATCCGCGCGTCGTAACGACGCGTCACGTAGGGGGCGCAGACAGCGACGTAGGAACGGTCGCTGCGCTCCCGAACGTCAGAAGCGTAGGCAGTGAGATCAGACCCAGTCTCATCCCCAGCGGGAGCATGCGGGATGTATCTGAAAGGGCTCTCCTCCAGGTGAGGGTACGCTCCACGGAGACGGGTGATGGCGATGTAGGCCGCATCATGGACGGCCATCTCGACCGACACTCCAATACCACAGAACACGTGGCGCTCGAGGGTCTCGCCGCCCCTCTGGTCGAAGATGCGAACCTCAGCCTGGTACTGGTACTGGTTGTACTCGCGGAAATCCTCGAACACAGTGTACTCGGGGTACCAGCGATATCCCAGCCTGGTCAGGAGATCGACCAAAATGGCCGGGAACCCAGTCGTCTCGGTGGCCTGTGTCAGGCGCACGTGCTGTCTTGCGGGACGCATCTGAAAATAAGATTGACGAATGTCAATGACAGTGTGTGTAATACATATTCAGGAGAAAAAGAGTAGATAGTCCAGCGCTCCGGATTGATGTGATTCGAGAACCTAATGTTAGAGTTAGTAAAATCTTTGACCCGAAAGAGAAGAGAAAGTAGAGCCCAGAGTATAGAAAAGGAGTAAAAGATACTAATACCACCCAATTGAGATGTGGGCCCGTAAGCCACAACATCAGTGTTAGTAAGTTTTTCAAACACTAGACTCAACTTCGGCCAAGGAGTTGGAAAGGGGGCTACCTACAGGCAGTTGGCTCTGATACCAACTTGTGACGCCCTCGGCTTAATCGTACGCTAATCATACACGCAAATGCGTACGATCAAACCCAAGGACTCACGGGGAGATATCACAACACAACTCTAGACACAAATAAAATAACATCAGCTTCATATTACAAGCCAGGGGCCTCGAGGGCTAGAATACGAAAGCTCGATAAACACACGAGTCAGCGGAAGCAACAAATATCTGAGTACAGACATAAAACATGGGGGTGCCTTAGAGAAGGCTAGCACAAAAGATACAACGATCGAACGAGGCGAGGCCTCCTGCCTGGGAACCTCCTAACTACTCCTGATCATCAGCGGCCTCCACGTAGTAGTAAGCACCGTCGGGGTAGCAGTCGTCGGTGGCGGGGACCTCCCGCTCCTGGGCTTCATCATCTGGTCGCAGCAAACGGACCAAGGGAAACAAGGGGGGAGCAAAGCAGCGGTGAGTACTCATCCAAAGTACTCGCAAGTCTTACATCAGAACTATTCTAATAATGCATCAGTATCAAAGAAGGGGGTTATATGTGGACTGACTGCAGCAATGCGAGAATAGAGAGAGAAAGCCTAGTCCTATCGAAGACTAGCATCTTCAGGGTCTTGCAGCATTAGACGAGAGTAGAACAGGGGGAACACATTAATAGTCATATTGTTACAGCAGTATTAAAGTGAGGTCGCGCCTAAAGATCCACCCTCGACTCCCTGCGAGGAAGCAATCCCGAGGCAAACTAATTCCAGTTAAGTAACAATTGTAGTTGTATAAGATCGGGGCACAACTCCAAGTCGTCCTGTAACCGTGGACACGGCTATCCGAATAGTTAATTTTCATCCCTGCAGGGGTGCACCACATGTCCCGTCACGCTCGATAACACTCTGGCCGGACATACTTTTCTGGGTCCTGCCCGGCCTCGGAATATCGACACGTCGCAGCCCCACCTAAGACTAATCAGAGAGGCCAGCCCGCCGGTCTAAATCCTAAGCACAAAGGGTTCATGGGCCCAGTTCCCCTTCACGCTCCTGCACGTGGCGTGGGCGGCCGACGTCAGTCCTAGCATCCCTTAATCACAAGCGCGATGCATCTCGGGACCACTCGGGCGCGCGCCGCTACACTGCTGGCATCTGAAAAGCTTCGGCTGATACCGCGACGTCGAGTACCCATAATTCTTCCCGCGTAGCCGGTTAGTGCGAAAAGGTCTCCGACCAACCCAGATCAAATACCCAAATCCATTAACATTTTAATTAGGCCAACAACACAGTCTCGCGGGAATCCACCCGTCTTACAACTAATCACCCATGATCCCAGTAACATGGTCGAGTAACTGTGTGGTTGTAACATCGGGGGGAATCCGAGGTATCACCCTCGTTGGATTCCGAACGATGTACCCGTCAAGGGTGGGCTTAGAGGAATCACCCTCGGGGGTCCCACACTCGCGGGGTGGCACGACAGAGACGTCATCGGGAATGGTGAAAGAGGAATCACCCTCGATAACCACGATCGACTAGCTATACTACAGAGATATCAGCAGGAGTACTTAGCGAGGTGTCACCCTCGGTACCCGATAGTATCCCTGTAGCGTCGTACAACGAAGGGGGGTGAACGTGCTGTGTCGGGTCTGGATCGTCGATCAGAGATCGAGATTTGAAAACAAGCGGGGCAACTGATCTACGGGGTCAGAGGGGATGACTGCTCCACCTATACTAAGCATATTAAAGTTACAGGACTGAAAGTAGCAGTTCATCAAAAACAGGCTATGCATCAGATATAGGAGCTAACTACAACAGTAGCAAAATACTAATGCAAGCAGTAGGAAGAAAGACATAGGCGATATAGGAATGATCAAGAGGGGGTTTGCTTGCCTTGCTGCTCTGCGGCAAAGGACTGATCGGCAGGGTCGTAGATGTACCCGGCAGCAGCGTCAGTCTCGGGGTCTACCGGTAAGAAGAGGGGGAAGAAACAATAAATAATAGCACCGATGCAACACACAACATGACATGGAAATATGCAGGCTAGACATGAGCTAACGCAGCAACATCCGTCATAGACGGGTCGGAAGAATATCTGACGATATTTTCCCAGGTCTCGGGCTACTACCGGTTATACTGGAAACGATGGAAAAGTTCCATGTTTGCTATGCTAGGGACGCGTGACAGACGAACGGGCCGTGCATCCGGGTTCGTCTCGCTCTGCTGATCAACTTACATGTTGAAATTATTTTGATCTGACTTACGGATTATTTAATATTAATTTTCAAAGTTTTATTAATTATTTAGGAATTAAAAACAGATTTAAAAGATTTAGTAAAATCCTATTATGACATCATCGCGATGTCATGCTGACATCACATTTGACTGGTCAACTGACCAGCGGGTCCCGAACGTCATAGGCACAAGTTTTTATTAAGATTAATTATTTATTAATCAGATTAATTCAACGAGGGACCCACGTGTCATACTCTAATTATGTTAATTAATTATTTTAACTAATATATCTATTTATTTATTTATTTGAGAAAAACATTATTTTTAATTATCGCGTGGGGCCTCCCTGTCATTGACAGCGGTGCATTGGCCCCACCGGTAAGTGGCCTAAGGTTATTTCCTCATTTATTTTTATTAGATACTTATCCGTGCAAATACCGTATTCCTCTAAATACCCAAATACACAAATACATACATCACATCTCATACATACATGCATACATACGCATCTAATACACAATTTATTCTTTTTTCATTTTTCCTTTCTCTCAACACTCATCTCTCTCTCTCTGTTAACAGAGACAGAGAACAATTTTCTCTAACACCACCTAGAAGAACCAAATACTCAAATCCTTCTACCGGAGTCCACCGTCGACGGATCGAGGCCCCGTTTGCCGGAACGGAACCGTGACGTCGAGGAGAACGGTAAGGTGGGAGGAGCCCGAGGAGGGGCTCACCGACGGTGACGTGACGGCCCGGTGAAGCCGGAGTTCGCACGAAGTGACGGTGGAGACGGTGACGGTGAGGTTCCGGTGGTGATGTGCCGGCGAGGAGGAGCCGGTGAGGAGGGCCCCCCGGAGATGGAGCCGCCGGCGGGATGGGGAGGGCCCCGGCCGCCGGATCCGGAGGGGGAGGTGGGCAAGGAGGCCGGGGTGGTGGTGCTGCCCGGCGTGGTGAAGGTGGCGCGCCGGCCGTGGAGGGAGGGGCTCGCCGTGAGGTGGGGGGGCCGCCGGGTTGGGTGGCCCGGTGGAGGAGGTGGCCGCCGGGGGGGCGACGGGGAAGCTCGCCGCGGGAGGAGGGCCGGTGGAGGGAGGCCGTGGAGAGGATGGAGGGAGAGGGCCGGCGGGGGAGAGGGCTGCCGGCGGGGAGGGGCTCGCCGGCGGGATGGAAGGAGCCGGCCAGGGAGGGAGAGGGGCGAGGTGGAGGCGCGCTGGGGGGTAGGAGGAGGCGACGTGAGAGGGGATGGGGGGGGCTCGGTTGGTTGGGGGGCCGAGAGAGAGGGAGTGGAGGGAGGTGGCGCGTGGGGTGGGGCCCCCCACGAGGGGGGGGACTGGCGGCGGCGGCGTGGGGAAAGGAGGGAATAGCGAGGGGAGTGGGGGGGGGGGGGTCGCCAGGGGGCGATTAGGGTTTGACGGGGGGGGGGGGGGGGCGGCTGGGCCACTTTTGGCCCAGCTGGGCCGGCTGGGGGGGGGGGCTTTCTCTTTTTTTTTTTGATTTGATTTATTTTGTTTTCTCCTTTTCCCTTTTCTTTTTATTATTTCTTTCTTTCAGTTTTCTTTCTTTCTTTTATCTTTATTGTTTCTTTAATACTTTCCTCGTTTTTACATATATATTCTTGTAATATTTGCAATGAACTCATAACGTACTCTACTTTTGTTTTCAAATCTGAAATCCGGATAAACTCGAATCAACGCGGGTCTGAGATGGAAATCCGATGACGTGGCATCATTAACGGTTGATCACTGTAGCTTAATTACGATTACTACTGTAGCAAAAGTCGAGGATGTCACAACTCCGTTCCAAAATCAGATCTGAAAAGAGTCAAAAACACAGAAAAAACAGGAACTGGCACTTGGCACTGAATTAATAAGTTAGTCCCAAAAAAGATATAAAAGGTATATAAAACATCCAAAGTTGACAAGATAACAGCATGAAACCATCAAAAATTATAGATACGTTTGAGACGTATCAAGCATCACCAAGCTTAACTCCTGCTCGTCCTCAAGTAGGGAAGTGATAAAGAATGAATTTTTTATGCTTTCATGCTACCTAGCATAGATGTCATTTGTAACTCCTCTTATGTGGCATGAATGTTCAGATCCGTTAGATTCAAAACAATAGTTTGCTATTGACGTGGAGACAATAATACTTCAAGCAAACTAGCAAGGTAATCATGAACTTTCAAAATAACAAGGCCAAAAGAAAGTTATCCCTACAACATCATATAGTCTGGCTATGCTGTATCATCCTTGCACAATGAATTTAAATCATGCACAACCTCGATATTCGCCAAGTAATTGTTTTCACACCTTTACTTTCTCAAACTTTTTCAACTCTCACGCAATACATGAGCGTGAGCCATGGTTTTAGCACTATAAGTGGAATGGAGTGTGGTGGAGGTTGCAAGGCAAACAAGGAGAAGATGGTCATATTGACTAGGCATATCAATGAGCTATGGAGATGCCCATCAATAGATATCAATGTGAATGAGTAGGGATTTCCATACAAATGATGCACTAGAGCTAAGAGTATGTGAAAGCTCTTAAAGAAAACTAGTGGGTGTGCATCCAACTTGCTTGCTCACGAAGACCTAAGGCAATTTTGAGAAAGCCTATCATTGGAATATACAAGCCAAGTTATATAATGAAAATTTCCCACTAGCTATATGGTGGTGACAAAACGAGAGACTCTCAATCATGAAGATCATGGTGCTTAATATGAAGCACAAGTGTGGAAAGGAGATAGTAGCATTGTCCCTTCTCTCTTTTTCTCTCATTTTTTTGGTGGGCATCTTCGGCCTCTTTTTTGTAAATGGGCTTCGCTGGCCTTTTTTATTTCCTCACATGGGACAATGCTCCATCAATGATGATCATCACTCAAAACTTAGAGCAATGATGACTCTATATGGAATGCCTTCGGTAGTGTACCGTGACAATGATCTAGCATGGCATAGACATCAATGAAAACATCATGCTAGCTATCTTATGATCATGCAATGGCAATGTAGAAGTTGTGGCACATGTCATGGTGGTAGTTGCATGGCAATATATCTCGGAATGTCTTTGAAAAAGCCGTAGTAGGTAGGTACGGTTGCTGTTTTGAGGGAGGCTAATGGTGGTTTTATGCACCGGCGAAAGTTGCACGACACTAAAGAAGATAGTGATGGTGGAAGGTGAAAGTGCATCTAAACCGTGGACTCAACATTAGTCATGAAGAACTCATATACTTGTTGCAAAAGTTTTAGTAGTAATCGAAACAAAGCATTCAACGCATACTCCTAGGGGAAGGGTTGGTAGGTATAAACCATCGCACGATCCCGACCGCCACACAAAGGATGACAATCAATAAACTAATCATGCTCAGACTTCATCACATAGAGGTTCACCATACGTGCATGCTACGGGAATCACTAACTTCAACACAAGTATTTCTAGATCCACAACACCTTACTAGTATAACTTCAATATTACCACAACCACAACTCAAAACTAATTGAGATGAATCAAACTTCTCTAACTACTCAATGCACATGAAGGTGGAAGTTTTCATATCCCTTTGGATAACTACCCCTTTTGAGACTACTTTCATAGCATAGATCAACTACCACGCCACGCGCTTCCGTGCTCTAAAAGATAGAAGTGAAACACACACAACAAAATCAACTAGCTCAAAAGATATAAATGAAACACATGTGAGCTGAATTGTCTAACGAAAGGATATAAGTGAAGCTCGACAAAATCACGGTGAGTGCATGTCTCTCTCTATAGCTGTGCAGAAAGTAAGGTTGTGACACAACAAAAATAAGAGACTCCTACGATACAAGATGCTCCAAGCAAAACACATAACATGTGGTGAATAAAAATATAGCCCCAAGTAACGTTACCGATGGATTGAAGACGAAAGATGGGATGCCTTCCCGGGGCATCCCCAAGCTTAGGCTTTTTCGGCATCCTTGAATCAACTTGGGGTGCCTTGGGCATCCCCAATCTTGAGCTCTTGCCACTCTTTATCTCTTTGTCCATAAGAACTTCACCCAAAACTTGAAAACTTCACAACACGAAACTTAAACAGAAACTTGTGATATCATTAGTATAAGAAAGCAAATCACCACTTCCTTAGGTACTGTAGCAAGCTTAAATTCTACTTATGTTGATGTTGGGTTACTGTATTTTCAATCTTCCATGGCTAATACCCCCCGATACTATCCATAGTTTCATCAAAATAAGGAACCAACTCAACAAAAACAGAATATGTTAACAACAGACCAGTCTGTAGCAATCTGTATACTTCGTATACTTCTGTTACTTCAATTTTTTTGAAAAATTACGAAAGTCTGAAGATTTTGCGTAGCAATCAGCGGAAAAAAGAATCAACTCAAAAGCTCTCACAGAAAAAAAAATGAAAATTCTTTTCGTGAGCAGAAAGTTTCTGTCTTTTCCAGCACGATCAAACGATCATCCCCAAGACTAATCATAACGGTTTCACTTGGCACAAACGCAAAAGAAACACAAAAAACACAATCATAACAGAATTATGAAAGTGTGGAAAACACAAAACAAAAACAAAAAGGATAGATTCGTTGGGTTTCCTTCCAAAAAGCGCTATTGTTTAACGCCCTTAGCTAGGCATAAGGTGATGGAATCACGTATAGTCATCTTTGGTGCTCAAACCATAAGTAGCCCTCATCATAGATTCATAAGGCAATCTTATTTTCTTCCTAGGAAGATGCTCCATGCCCTTCTTCAGAGGAAAGTGAAATCTAATATTCCCTTCCTTCATATCGATGATAGCACCAATAGTACTTAGGAAAGGTCTACCAAGAATAATGGGACATGAAGGATTGCAATCTATGCCAAGTACAATGAAATCCACGGGTACATAGTTCTTATTTGCAACAATAATAACATCATTGATCCTTCCCATGGGTTTCTTGACAGTAGAATCCTCAAGATGAAAATTAAGAGAACACTCTTCAATCTCATGAAAACCAAGAATATCACATAAAGACTTTGGAATCGCGGAAACACTAGCACCCAAATCACACAAGGCATTGCAATCATAGTTTTTTATTTTGATTTTGATAGTAGGTTCCCACTCATCATGAAGTTTTCTAGGTATAGAGACTTCTAATTCGAGTTTCTCTTCAAGAGATTTCATCATAGCATCTACGATATGTGCGGTAAAGGCTTTGCTTTGGCTATAAGCATGTGGAGAGTTTGCAATGGATTGCATCAAGGAAATGCATTCAAACAAGGAGCAACTATCATAATTGAATTCTTTCAAATCCAAAGTGGGAGTTTCATTACTACCCAATATTTTGATTTCTTCTACTCCACTCTCCACACCTTTATCATCAAGATAGGTGGACTCCAAATCATTGGGGCGTTTTTCAACCAAAGTGGATTCATATCCAGCCCCTTCATCAATAGGTTTGACACGCGAAAACAAAGATTCAAGAGGAGTCACACCAAGCACTTTAAGATCTTCGTGATTTGCATCACTAGAACGCACCCTTTTAAACCATTCATGCCTAGCGCAGATTTGGGCGGTTCTTTCTTTGCTCTCATTCATGGAGACACACATAGATTTTAAAGTTTCATCCAAGTTAACCTTGGGAGGAGCACATCTAACTTTCAAAGCATCAATATCACAAGACATCCTATCAACGCTCTTAGCCAAATCGTCTATTTTTAGTAGTTTTTCCTCTATGGACGCATTGAAAATCTTTTGAGAGTTGATGAACTCTTTGATATTACTCTCTAAATCAGAGGGTAATTTGTTATGATTTCCATAAGTGTTGTTGTAGGAATTGCCATAATTGTTAGAGGAGTTACTAGGAAAAGGCCTAGGAACATAGTTTCCTCTAAAAGCATTGTTGTTGCCTAAATTGTTCCTACCAACAAAATTAACTTCCAAACTAGCGTTGCTACTCTCAGTCAAGGAAGATAGTGGCATGTCATTAGGATCTAAAGGAGCATTTATACTAGCAACCAAATTCATCAACTCGTCCATCTTAGCACTAAGCGAGTTAATTTCTTCTATAGCGTGTACCTTTTTGCTAGCAGGTGACCTTTCAGTGTGCCAGTGAGAGTAGTTGGTCATGATATTGTCTAGGAGTTCTGTAGCTTCTCCTAACGTGATTTCCATGAACGTTCCACCTGAGGCAGAGTCCAAGATATTTCGAGAAGCAAAATTCAAACCAGCGTAAAAGATTTGTATAATCATCCACAAACTCAAGCCATGAGCGGGACAATTTCTAATCATTAACTTCATCCTCTCCCAAGATTGTGCAACGTGTTCATGATCAAGTTGCTTGAAATTCATGATATCGTTACAGAGAGAGATAATCTTAGCCAGCGGAAAATACTTGGATATGTAAGCATCTTTGCACTTATTCCAAGAACCGATACTATTTTTAGGCAAAGAAGAAAACCAAGTTTTCGCACGATCTCGCAAAGAGAACGGAAAAAGCTTCAATTTAACAACATCATTATCCACATCTTTCTTCTTTTGCATATCGCAAAGTTCAATGAAAGTATTGAGATGGGATGCGGCATCTTCACTAGGAAGGCCAGAAAATTGCTCTTTCATAACAAGATTCAGCAAGGCAGCGTTGATTTCATATGATTCCGCACTAGTGGAGGGAGCAATCGGAGTACTAATAAAATCATTATTATTAGTATTCGAGAAGTCGCAAAGTTTAATGTTTTCAACCATGATGACTTCAACAAACAAACAAGAACACAAGCAAGCAAGAAAACTGGCAAAGGAAAATGGCAAAAGGCAAATGAAAACGACACTGGAGAAAGGCAAATGAAAACGACAAATGTGAAGTGGGGGAGAGGAAAACGAGAGGCAACTGGCAAAAAAGGTAAATGCAAGAGTTGAGTTTGTGACACTTACTTGGATAGATCTTGACTTGATCTCTCCCCGGCAACGGCGCCAGAAATAGGCGTGTTGACGGGAGATTATTCTTGTCTTGATACTCCTCGGCAAGCGATCCTCCCCGGCAACGGCGCCAGAAATACTTCTGCTACGGCAACAAAAGACCTTCCCTGGCAACGACGCCAGGAATCCTTCTGCTACAGGCTACGCCTATAGGGACTTCCTTGGGAAATATGCAAAGGATTCCCCCGCGGCCTTGGAGCGTTGCGTTAGCGTTCCCTTGAAGAGGAAAGGGTGATGTAGCACAGCGGCGGTAAGTCCCTCGGTTTGAGAACCAAGGTATCAATCCAGTAGGAGGATCGCGTCAAGTCACAAGTACCTGCACAAACACAAAGAGCTTGCACCCAACGCTATGAAGGGGTTGTCAATCCCTTATAGATTGTTTGCAGAGTGAGAACTGAAAGCAAAAAGTAAACAAAGCAAAGTAAAAGTAAAAGTGGAGACGATAATTGTAAATAGACCCGGGGGCCGTAGTGTTCACTAGTGGCTTCTCTCATGAAAGAAAGTAGACGGTGGGTGAACGAATTACTGTTGAGCAACTGATAGAACCGCGCAAAGTCATGACGTTATCTATGGCAATGATCATACATATAGGCATCACGTCTAAAACAAGTAGATAGATACTTTCTGCATCTACTACTATTACTCCACACGTCGACCGCTATCCAGCATGCATCTAGTGTATTGAGTTCATAAGAACAGAGTAACGCCTTAAGCAAGATGACATGATGTAGATGGACATTCTCAAATCTATGATGAAAGCCCATCTTGTTACCCTTGATGGCAACAACACGATGGATGCCTTGTTTCCCCTTATGTCACTGGGAAAGGTCACCGCACGGTGTGAACCCAAAACCAAGCACTTATCCCATTGCAAGAACCATAGATCTAGTTGGCCAAACAAAACCCAAGACTCGGAGAGACTTACAAGGATATCAAATCATGAATATAAGAAATCAGCAAAGACTCAAATATAATTCATAGATAATCTGATAGAAAATCCACAATTCATCGGATCTCGACAAACACACCGCCAAGAGGATTACATCGGATAGATCTCCATGAAGATCATGGAGAACTTTGTATTGAAGATCCAAGAGAGAGAACAAGCCATCTAGCTACTAACTACGGACCTGTAGGTCTGAAGTAGACTACTCAGGAGTCATTGGAGAGGCGATGATGTTGATGTAGAAGCCCTCCAGCTCCAAAGTCCCCTCCGAAAGGGCACCGGGAAGGGTCTCCAGATGAGATCTCGCGGAAACAGAAGCTTGCGGCGGCGGAAAAGTGGTTTCGTGGACGCCCTGATTTTTTCTGGGATTTTAGGGAATATATAGGCCAAAGAGCTAGGGCAGGGGAGCTCCAGGGAGGCCACAAGCCTGGTCGCCGCGGGCCCCCTGGCCACGGCGTCAGGGCTTGTGGGCTCCCTGTGGGCCTCCTGCCTTGGCCCTCAAGTCGCCCGATCTTCTTCTGTTCTGGAAAAAATTATTTCGGGGATTTTATTCCGTTTGGACTCCGTTCCAAAATCAGATCTGAAAAGAGTCAAAAACATAGAAAAAACAGGAACTGGCACTTGGCACTGAATTAATACGTTAGTCCCAAAAAATATATAAAAGGTATATAAAACATCCAAAGTTGACAAGATAACAACATGAAACCATAAAAAATTATAGATACGTTTGAGACGTATCATCTACCCGCAAGCCTCCCAACTCTCCAAGGAATGCTCGCCGGAGGTGAGCGTGGTGGCGCCTTTCACGCCCGCGCCCACGCCCATCGACCAACGCCACACTTGTATCGTGTGGCTCGTCATTCGGTGGGCCAAATGCAAAGAACGCACGGATGGGTGTCCATTTCAAAATGATGGAAGGTGATCCAACAAGAATGCAATAAGTTTTGTGCCACTTATGAGAGCATCAAGGCACGCCCCGTGAGCAGCGGCATGAAAGACATGGTATGCATGCGTGCACCCTATTTGTTTGCATGTCTATTTTCATATTCATTTGCTAATATACTTGCATGTAATCCATATGTAGGCATTCCAAGCTTTGGAGGTATTCAAGGACCAACACGAAGGCAAGTCCTTCCACCTTTCTCATTGTTGAAGGCTCATCAAAGATGATGAAAAGTTCAAGGCGCAACATGTCGCCCTCACATCCCGTGGGGGGAAGGAAGTCGTGGAGGAGGTTGGGGAGGGCGAGAAGCCACAACCGCGGGGAAAGACCAACTCCTAGAAGGAGGACAAGCGGGATGCGGCGTCAATCGCCTTGATCGCAACTGTGGAGGACATGATGACCAAGAAGGATTCAACAGAGAAGCGTCGACAAGATAAGGAAGAGAAAATGAACGCATTCATGAAGATCCAAAGGAGGACGTTTGAGATGGAGGCGAAGAGCAAGCCAGGATGCTTGAGATGGAGGCAGAGAAGCATGACAAGATGCTAGAGATCGAGGCCGCCAATGCCAAGACAAAAGTGAAAGAAGTGAATCTCGCTAGCATGATGACGGGCGTGGAGATCATGAAGGTGGATATCAACACCATGTGGCCAAACAAGAGGTAGTTGTTCGAGAAGATGTAGGCCCACATGCAAGTTCAATGACGAGTGATCTATGGCGGTGAGCTCCATCCTTTTTTGTATGCCGACAAGTATCCTGGCATGATGTCACGCCCAAGATGCGACCCTATCCTCAATTTGGCACGAAGGCCTCGTCATGGATAGAAGCGCATCTCGTCGTGTCGCAAGAATGGATATCGTTACAAGTACATGTACTGAAAAGAAGAGATATATGTATAGAATTGGCTTACACTCGCCACAAGCTACATTAGAGTCACAGCAGTAGAGTACATATTCATCAAGAGTAAGAGCAGGGTTCGACTACGGACGAAAACAAACGACAAAAGAAGAACGACATCCATCCTTGCTATCCCAGGCTGCCGGCCTGTAACCCATCCTAGATCGATGAAGAAGAAGAAGAAGAAGCAACTCCAAATGAACAATCAATGCGCTCGCGTCAAGTAACCTTTACCTGTACCTACAACTGGTGTTGTAGTCAACTGTGAGCCAGGGGACTCAGCAATCTCATTTCCAAAGATATCAAGACTAGCAAAGCTTAATGGGTGAGGTATGGTTAAGTGGTGAGGTTGCAGCAGCGCCTAAGCATATATTCGGTGGCTAAACTTACGAGTACAAGAAATAAGAGGGGGAAGATCTACGCATAACGGACGTGACTACTGATGATCAAATGAATGATCCTGAACACCTACCTACGTCAGACATAACCCCACCGTGTCCTCGATCAGAGAAGGAACTCACGAAAGAGACAGTCACGGTTACGCACACAGTTGGCATATTTTAATTAAGTTAACTTCAAGTTATATAGAACCAGTGTTAAACAAAGTTTCCACGTTGCCACATAACCGCGGGCACGGCTTTCCGAAAGATTTAACCCTGCAGGTGTGCTCCAACTAGTCCATCACAAATTACCACAAGTCGCATAGAAATCCTCGATCACGACACTCGCGATCTTGTCGGATTCCTTAGTGGAAAACCTCGACTCTGAGATTACCCAAAGCATCACCGGAATCCCGATGAACAAGATATCTCGTCAAAGGTAAAACTAATCCAGCAAGGCCACCCGACGTGTCGACGATCCCGATAGGTGCAGCGTATCTCGTTCTCAGGACACGATGGATAAGCGAAGCGTACGGTGGCCTGATACAAATCTCCCGAGTTGCCCCGGGTTGGCCCCGCATGGTGCTCTGTTTTGGACTAGCACCATCAGCACTGGCCCTCCCTGTATTATGTAGAATTACTCCTCGGGTAGCGCAAACTCCCTATGCATTTCAATTTAACATAATTATTATGTTGGGCAAATGTAGTACCAATGTTGGGCCTTGCCAGACCAGCTTTAATCTAAAACGAATTATCAAGGGGGTCCCCATAACAACCCTGATCGTGTTAGGAGCGCTCAATTATGGAACATCACACCGGTAGCCAAAACTAAGGGAGCAAAGGTGGAACAAAACACCAGGCTAGAAAGGCCGAGCCTTCCACCTTTTAACAAGTATATAGGTGTATTAAATTAAATAGCATTAATATGGTAATATAACAAGGAACCCAT